>NW_015094509.1:17248217-17248539 GCF_001431845.1 Calidris pugnax
CCCCCCAATCCAGCCAGCCTCCCCTCCAACTAGCCCAGCTTCCCCTATCCAGCTGGTGTCCCCCCATCTCCAGCTGGGCTCCCCACATCCATCCGGACTCCCCCCAACACCAGCCGGGCTCCCCACATGCAGCCCATCTCCGCCCCCCATCCAGCCCAGCTCCTCCCATCATCACCAGCTGGGCTCCCCCCCATCCAGCCAGACTCCCCCCATTGCCAGCTGGGCTCCCCCCCATCCAGTCAGACTCCCCCCATCGCCAGCCAGGCTCCGCACATCCAGCCGGACTCCCCCCATTGCCAGCCAGGCTCACCCCCATCCAGCC
>NW_015094509.1:17248582-17505779 GCF_001431845.1 Calidris pugnax
CCGGGCTCCCCCCCATCCAGCTGGACTCCCCCCATCGCCAGCTGGAGTCCCTACATCCAGCCCAACTCCCCCCCATCCAGCCAGGCTCCCCACACGCCGGTCAAGGGCAAGTGGCCTCCCAGGTGACCACCAACCCTGGAGGAGGTTCCCACGGGACACACTCCTCAAGTTATTGCGAAAAAAAATAAAATAGTGAGAAAATAATGTGAGATTGTTTGTGGTTATTCCCACTGCTGATTGCTCCTTTGTTCACTCCCAGCTTTAGACATGGTTATTTATTCGACAGGCTGCCTTCCTGAGCATGGTTTAGCTGCTAAGGCAGCGAGGAGGTGGTGGAAGCGCGAGCTAATAACTAAAGGGTGACAGGAGGGAAATGAGTCTTCTTCAGCCGAACCTGAGCTGCGTAGTGCCTTGGCAGTCTTGGGAGGGTTGTTTTATTTCTCTGTGCCTTTTCAGTGACCGGCGCAATGTCTCAGGAGCCCAGTCTCACTGACTTAAAAAGCTTCACCCAGTGGTTTATGCTATTAAGGTTCGTTTGGTTTTAAGGAGGGAGGCTGTGCACTGCACTGCACGCAGCCGCCCAGCACGTCTGCTCCCAGGAGGTGTGTGCTGCTACAGCAGGACCAGGTCAGCACCGCTTCCAGGCATCACCTCTCCCAGTGCACTCTCTCAGCAGGGATTCCTCCCCACCAGGCCAACAGCACTAGTGTGGGTCCACAGCCCAACCATGGCCCCATCAGGCCAGAAGCACCAGCACAGGTCCACAGCCTGATCAGACGGCAAACTGGTGTTGTCATTGGAAGTTGTTGCCATGCTCTCTCTCCACTCATAGAATCATCGAATCTTAGAGTTGTCTAGGTTGGAAGGGATCTTTCACATCATCAAGTCCAACCATCAATCTAACACTGACAAAAACCATCACTAAACCACGTGCCCCAGCACCACGTCTGTTCATCTTTCAGATACCCCCAGGGATGGTGACTCCAGCACTTCCCTGACTCAGAACATCACGCAGCCTTTCACACATCCATCCTTTTGAGCTCTCATCAGCCCCAACCCATGAGCTTCCACATGGTTGAGGACTCCTTATCTCCTGCAATCTCAACTCACAATGCAAGGGTGACCTGATAGCTCTGCCCCACTTACCAGTGTCATGCTGTTTGGTGGCTCCCATTTTAGCTCTTGGATTAGAAGTTTCTTTGGAGCAGGGATCTCGATTCCCTGCAGTTCTGTGAAGTGCCAGGCAAAATGCTAACTGTGATGAGAAAGTCTAAAATTTGAGAGCATAATTGACATGTGCAATAACCTAACTAAGTTAAATATAGCTGGAGAAATACTGAATTATCCTTTAGCCATAAGAGAGCCCTCATTTGTCAAAAGCTATCTTATCTCCTCTAAATATGGGAAAACAGTGATAAATAACTGAAACCCATGCTGAGGTTTTTTATGGCAATCAGCATACCTGTGGCAAGTGGCCCAAACATGGTCTTTCTTTAGACAAGATAACAGAGTACTAATCAGCAGCAATTACCTACTGGCAAAACCTAACAAAATGCTGCAAGTATGCACAAAATAAGCTGTCTCCTTGCCTAATAGCTGGACTCTGAAACAAGCTCACAATTGCTATGGATAATCACTGTATAACTAACCATTGCAGGCTCTGACTGTACATCTATAAGTTGCAGATTTTAGAGCCCGCAAAGGAGTTGCTGGCAGTTTTTACAATAATGCTGATAAAATAGGAAAAAACTTTTTTTTTTTCTCTCGTGGGAAGAAAAACAACACCCACAATATTGGAAAACAGCAGAAGATCAGTGAGAGCTACAAACAGGGTACAGAATGTCCTTGCCTGTGTTTCTTGGTGCAGGGGAATAAGTTGCGAAAAGACAAGAATAAGGATGGAAAGTCTTGCAAAGCACAGAAGAAGGGTTATGGATATAGTTAACTATCCCTGTCTTTCCTAGCAGAAAGCTGCTTCTGCAAATAAAGAAAGGAAATGGCTAGGAAAGCACAAAGAACAAGTGTATGCTGAATTCACATACCTGTATGGTATTTAGGACTATGTGAAAAGCTTTGGGCAGAATATATTATTTTGAGGAAAAGTTTGATTAAATAAAAAATGGGAAGGAAGCATGAGATATCATTTTTTTTTTCTGAAGACAAATAAGTCTCCAGATAGGCTTTGTATGAAATATCGCTTGGTGTCTTAGGGGAGCAGCTGAAGGGTGAGTCACATGTATTGATATCACAAGTACATGCGTGGGAGGTAAGCCTGGCTCTCCCCTCACACTCTGCTTTAATATAAAACATTATTCACCTGCAGCACATATAGTTTTTCCTAGTCAGAGTATAAAGGTGAATTAACTATGTGTGGGCATCCTCTGTGCGCAGTGCTAACACAAATAAATGTGAGAAAGGAGAGCTGACCACTAAAAGCCTTCTACCCATTGACAGGGTTTGCCTTGGCCATCAGTCATCACTTTTATGGAACAGGTTGCTGCTCTCCATCCACAGACCACTGCCAGTGTTGGTACAAACCTTTATTTACCTTCTGGAGACAGCAGCCATGGTAGCTGAGAGTTTGTGTCAGTTATGAGCAATTAGTCAAGTGGGTGATGAATTTCTGTTTTCTGACTCTTATTCTTCAGGTAGTGCTCTCCAGATCTGTCATTTTGCAGAAACTGCAGCAGCCGTTGACTGGAAAAGTGAGCCGTGTCTTGTCAGAAGTGATCTTTTCTCCTGGGTTAAGCTGGAATTTCACAAGGCTGCAAAGTACCATGAAGTACCTTTCTGTTGCTGACTGCATGGCTCCATGCACACCTGACACTGGTCTGTGCACACTCTCAGGCCATTCATTCCCGAACAGCACATCGACCTCTGGTGCATCTGTGTGTTAAAATCAGGCTATAGTTCAACAAGCACTTAAAGCCAGCAGAGCTCCTAAAAGAGATTGTATTGTCCCTTCTCGTCCCTGCTCAGCCATTTCTGCCTCCATGTTATCTCCCCCCTGTTGAATTCCAGCCCAAGCCATCCAACTGCTCTGCTTTTTTGCTGAGACGTGCCTACCTTGTCTCCACATGTGACCCTGTGGCATCCTGAAGAAACTAGCCCAGGACAGCCTTTGTGCCCCTTCCTCTGGCTTCCAGGTGTCTTCTCCCAGGCGCTCTGGGCTGTCTGTGTCCTTCTGAGGCAACTAATGGCACCTCTCTCTGTCCCAGAGGGACATACGGTGTCCAGAGAGGGGCCTTGCTTCTCTGCTTAAAGTGCTTTGGAAAGGACATAATCTGAAAAATAGGAGAAGTGCAATATGAAAATGGGTTTTATTACCAACCAATCTAATAACCCCCAGGGCTCACTGATGCAGAGACACTTAAAAAAATGGTGTTTTTTTCTTTTCTGGAGGAAAGTGCCTCAGTTCTCTGAGAGAAGAAAAATAAAATCATTGGTATCAGCTAAGCAGAGGATGGACAAGCATCTTGAAACTCCCTCTGAGGGCTGGTAGTACTGCCTTCTGATGGGGGGCTGCGTGTGGCTAGGAATGAGGGGACAGGTGGGACATCCTCCCCATAATGTAACTTCAAGCCACCTGTAAGTAGCAGCCCCTGGATGGTAAAAAAAACCGCAAAGGTTTAAAGAGTCCACCCAACTCATAGCACCTTTATTCTGAAAGTTCACCTCCAGGAGTGTAACCTGACTTTTCTGCAGAGGTCATGCAGGCTCTGAGGACACCAGACCTGTGCAACACCTTTCCAGGTTACACGGTGGCTGCCACCCATCGCTGTGTTTTAATTCAGTAAACGGTGGAAATACCAGGGCTCCTCATCCGCCATATACACGTGACCCTTGGAAAGCAGCAGCATGATCTCTTCCACACCATTACTTTTTATTGCATTCACTGTTATATCTCTGCAAAACAGGGAGACAAAATACCCGCAGAGCTATTTTCATTCTTTGACAGAACAAGTCTGTCGCGCCTCGCGTGCGTAACGTGAAGAACATCAGTCATTTAGAGCCAAACTGCAGTTGAAAAGGTCACAGTCACTGTGACAGAGTAAATGAAATGTTTAATTCAAATGGAATATCAGTTACAGTTGCAGTGGTGCTCAAAGTCAATTGCGTTTTCTTTTCTTTTCCCTGAAGCTCAGCAGAGTATGCTACAGCATCAGCCATAGGCACCCTTATTTTACAGAGCCCTTCCAGAAGGTACTTCGTTTTTATTTTAAAGGTTGTATAAACTGAGTAGCAGGTTCTGTCTGCAGAACTCTGCCTCCTCTCTGTGGATCACACAGGAAAAGAACTGGAAGAAAGGGGGGATTCATTTGTGTTCTTTGTACTTATCAGTCAGAGACCTAATTTTGGATTTTTTTTCAGAGAAGACTGGGTTCTTTGGAAAATGTGAGTTTTTCAAAAAAGACTTTTGCACACAGGTTTCTTATGGGGAATAAACAGTTATGTCTTGAGAGATTATTCCCAGCCTTCATCAGTTGGGCTCTGCTCAAGACTTTGGCCAACACTGCTGGAGAACATCCTGGCCCCACTCCTGCCCCCATGGCAGGTACTCTTGCATGGACTTCATGTTACATGGACATTGGCACTCAGGTCTCTCCCTTTCTCCAGCTTTATCATACAGATTTAACTCCATCACAGCAAAATTCAGCAGCAGCAACTCTATTTATGTATTCATGTGGTTGTTCACAGAAGTGGACAATTTTGTCTCCTATGTTTGTGGTGAAACTCTGCACCATGACCTTTCTCAGTGAGGGCCAGATCCTGCATTCAATTCAGTGCTTAAAACTACCATAGGCACCAGACCTAAAAGGGCTAAGGCTTGATCTCTCTTCTCATCCCAGCAAAACACATCATCCTAACATACTAAACACCAGCTAAACACCAACAGGACATGCCATCTTTTTGAAAATATATTAATTGCATCACGACTGTCAGCCTAACAGAGGACCCCTGGGAAGGCTCTGCAGCACTAGTGCTTTCTCAGCTCACCAGAGCTTTTGTTTAAAAGACAACTGGAAGAGGATGATGTTCCCTGGGACCAGGCAGAGCTCACTGCACTGGGCTTTGCTGTGGGCTCAGCGGTTGGCCAAGCTGCCATGTGTCCATGGGTGACGCAAAGAGTCCACAGGTAAAGCTGAGTCACCAAGGAAAAATAAGCGGGCAGATTGGTAGCCAGGATAAAATGAAAATATGCCCAATAAAAAATTTGCCAAATTCAGATCTGAACTGAATGATGAAGAAGAGATTGCTGCTGCTGGCCATGGGTGGTAGTGGTCTATATGGCATCCAGAGCGGTGCCGGCTTGTTTGGAGCCCAGGTGGCTCTCCCTGCTCCTGTTGGCACAGTCCCTGCACAGCCTGGGTAAGTCCCTCACAGGTGCTGAAGGCTTGTCTCTAGCTCTGCGCAGCCCCACGCTTTGTTGGTGGAGCTGACCCGTGCTGGCTCCTGCTGGCCGTGGGATGGGGGAAAGCAAACCGGCTGTGACTCAGTGGAGGCACAGCATCTCCGTGAGCCCTGGGTAAGAGCTGTGAGTTTCAGCAAACTGCCCAAGCCTGAAGTTTGTTGCCTGAATCCGTAATCAAGCGTGTGAGTGCACATCCTGCCGTCCAGGGTCCGGCTCAACCGGAGCATCCCTGAGAAGGGCAGAAGAGAAAACTCTGCTTCCTTCGACTTCCTGATTTTCTCAAGTTGGTTTCACAGCTCAATATAAACCTCTGAAATTTTAACACTGGCTGGTTATCCATGCTTCTCATTTTTGACATGCTGAGGCTGTACATTTCCTGGCAAAAAATGACTGAGGGAAGCAGAGCTGCAGCAGGAATTTGAAGGTTTAGTGATTCGCACACAAAAAGCCCTCTTCTCCCAGGCATGCCTGCCAAGTTCCTGGTTTCAACCTCTGATGCCTTTGCTATTAAATTACAGCCACTGAAGCGGATCCTGAATTGGTGCTCCCAAAGACAACAGCAGTTGCTTTGCTGAATGGCAGGAGTCCTAATAGCAGTCGCAGCAATCACAGGAACAGCAAGATCTCTCTGTTGTCTCTTTGTGGATGTCATCTTGATTTAGGCTCCAAATGTCACTGCTGCAGAGGGTTCCTTGTTTGGAGTTTCTCCCTGCTAATGTACTCGTAAAATCAGTTTCTTTCATTACCCTTCATACTACACCTATTTCACAACTTCCCCGTTATAACTAGGTTTCGTTTGTGCTGTATTTATGTGCGACTTTTATAGGATGCTTGTTGGCTTGAGTATAAAAAGAGCTCTGGTGTGATTGTGAATGTTTGGTGCGTGTTTTGAATGGGACCACTCAGAGCAGAGATTTTGGGGAAACAGAGGGCTCAGATAATGAACCCCCAGTGTGGGAGAGCGCAAGGAGCCAGAAAGATCTTGCAATTAAACAGCACGGGGAAATCATCCGAACAGAGCCGGAGAGCCCTTGGAGCGGCTCTTCATGGGCAGGTGAAGGCTGCCTGGAGCCTCTGCAATGCGGTGAGCTGCGGCTCTGCCCCTGAAAATCCTCTCCCTGGAGCTTACAGGGCCTTCCCGACATCGGCCATTATTACTGCTCACCGTGGTTTTCCCCAGCCAAAATCAAACTTTATTAAAGTCACGTGTAATTCCACCCTCTCTATTCTCTCTTGCTTTGACAGGGCGGGAGGAAGACTGAAAATCATTTCTTATGTGAAATATGACCTGTTGGCTATGGGTTCCTGGATTCCCGTGGGATATCTCCTGAGCAGCAGTGTCCGATCAGTGCAAACACTTCTGGAAGTCCCTAAATGCTCTTTGGATGCTGTTCCTTACTTTCTTGAGCATCTCTGTCACTGCCTGAATACACCGGTGGGACACACTCATTGCCACAGCGTCACTGCCCTGCCATGAAACAGATGCTGTTACAGCACACCTTTGAAGTCAGGAAAACACCTTCTTCTCTGCCAGGTTCTTGTGCATACCTGTGGCTGTCTGTTACAGAGAAGGGTCTCTAGGACTTTTATTCATAAACACAAAGCAAGGTTAAATATAAATATACATTAGTTTCTTCTTGGTGTGACACACACTCAGAAATATTAATCATTCTGCTGTTCTTACACAGGGCAAAAATGGACTGGCTGCAAATCACAGCTAGAAATGCAGCTGCAAGATATGCACCAGGGGCAAGGCCATGTTATATGCTCACGTGGCAAATATATTTGAGAGAAAGTTTGCTGGCTGCTATTCAGCCCCTTTTAACCGCGGTCCCACAGAAACAATATAGGTCCCTCTTTTGCTGCAGAAAATCACTCTCAGTTCTGGCCATCTCCCTCAGTCTCACAGCCTTCAGATCACGTTTCACCTTCTGGTATTTGTTTTTATTTTTATTGTTCTGAAAATCCCTGAACAGCACTCAAATAAATACTGGATGCAGCATTGCTTGGACCACTGCACGCAGAAAAGTGAGACTAGACTCTGCCTCTTCCCATCTGGGTGTCATCTTGTGTTTTCTATTCTTCTGTTACCTCAAAAGCTATCCTGCCTTAGCTCAGTGTTTGGGGTATAGTGAACCTGCTTGAGCAGACGGGCTGGACTAAATGATCTCCAGAGGTCCATTCCAACCCCTAGCATTCTGTGATTCTGTGATATAAATCGTGGAAAAGCAGCATTCAGGTAAATTTATAGAATAGTTTGGATTGGAAGGGACAGTCATCTAGTCCATGCCCCCCTGCAATGAGCAGGGACATCTCCAACTAGATCAGGTTGCTCAGAGCCCCATTCTTGAATGTGTCCAGGGATGGGCAATCTATCACCTCTCTGGGCAACCTGTTCCAGTGTTCCATCACCCTCATTGTAAAAAATTTCTTCCTTATATCTAGTCTGAATCTACCCTCTTTTAGTTTAAAATCCCTTGTCATATTGCTACAGGCCCTATTAAAAAGTCTGTCCGCATCTTACTTATAAGTCCCCTTTAAGTATTGAAACCTGTGAGTTGTGGTTAATCTGTAGGTTGTACACAAACAAACACCAAACTGTGTTTGCATCAAACTAGCTAAAGTGTGGGCTGGATAGAGTGTGTTAAGAGTAACAGCAATAAAGAAAGCAGAAGAAATCCCTTTGTGGTGGATGTGTGCAAGCAAGCTGTCCTTGTCTAAGTCTTCCACAGAAAAGGCTCTGAGGTTGTAGGTACAAGTGCTCAACCCAGAGCTTTGAAGCTGTTTATAGACTCAGAGAAACTGAGTCCAGTAGTCTAGCATTTTTGCGTATCAAATAATAAATCCACAGTCTTTTGTGGTAATGGCCTCTAAGTGATGGCATTATATTAGCTCCCTTGTGTGAGATTCCAGTCTCCTGGGAGTGGACAAAGTTTCCTTCCTTAGAGCTGGAACTTCACTGTGCACCCAGGTAAAATGTATCAATGACACCATTTGGGAGCCTTCAGCCAAATATTGCCTTAAAAACAGTTGTGGACTTGCTTAAAACTAAATCCATTTCTCTTAATAAAACAATACATTCCAGAGGTTGTTTTTTATCACAGGTTGGGTTTTGCTTACCTTTATCTTCCTGGTGCAATGGAAGTCAGTGGTAAATGTTTACGTTTAGTAGATCCTTTGAGCCTGTTTATTTCCAGTGACAATGATGCTTGTTCTGATGAGGTTAGACTCAGACGTGCAACCTTTGGATGCCAAAGTCAGGGCAGAACACCACCACACTCTTCGAACCAAGGAGCCTGATGGGCAAAGCCCCCAAATTGAATTCCAACAGGGAATAGTGATTCGTGTGGGCATTGCTCAGATATGAGAGTAGGTCAAGGTATAAACCCTAAAATAGGCAATAGGGATGGAAACATCTGTATAGGTTAGATAAGGAAAATTATTCATTACTAGGCAGCAACTTTCCAGTAAATTATCAACCTAATATCTGACAGAGCAGAACGAGCTATCATACTAATAGAAACATGTCATAAATATTGTTGTTTTCAGAATGCTACCTACTTTTTCTATATCTTTTCAATTTTCTTCCCAGTTTCTCTCCTATCATTTTCACTGGTAGACATGGACTGAAAACAGTGGGTTTGTTGTGCTCTGGGAAATAGTGACTTTCCTGGCATTATTCTCAGTCCTAAACAAAAACTTAGAGCCAGCACGGTGAGACTTCTCACTCAGTAAAAGTTCACATAGTTTGAGTCAAAACAACAAAATCTTTTCATTTTGACAATGTCATGCATTGGAAAAAACCATGTTTCCTACAATGCACAATATCATATTTATTGAATAACATTGGAACATAAATACAAAAAACATTTTGACACTGTCAGAACAAGCCAGCTGGACTTTTTCCCTTTGAAAAATGCAATCAAATTGTACTCTCAAGATTTAATACAACTGCATTTCCCAATTGAAGAACTGATCCATCAGCCGGCTCTAGCTTAAGAAGTCCAATTCTGCCAATAGGAATCGTAAAAATTGACAGCAATCTAACTGGGTTAGAGTTGCAGAGCTTTGGTCAAACTCTTTCTCTAGCTTAGTTTTTTCTAGGGTTATTAATCTCTGGGCCAGGGCCCTGGCTGATCAAAGTCAGTAACCAGCCTGACCTCTTTAAGCCCTTCAGTGGTAATGCCAGGATTAGTACAATCTATTTGCTCAACTTTAGCTCATGGTTCAGAGAAAGATTGTGTGGATCCACAAGAGCTGTGCTGGTGCCCCACAGCAGACACCTTGCCACTATTTATCAGTTGTCTAAATGGCAACAAGAAGATGGTGAAAATCAGGTTTTCCATATTACTTGCTGAAACCAGAAATGGAAGTAAATAATTTACTCAGCAAAGCATCTCCTTTTTGGAGGGCTCTTGCAGTGATCCTTTCTTTCCCCAAATCTGATGTGATGTAAATCCATTGCTTGTTCAGTTGCACCCTCTTTTCTGCCTGATGTTTTTGACAAGCCAAAATAGTCCTTAGAGTGACTTTTTTTTCCCTTAAAACAGTACAAGCTGGTTTTACACTTAGTCCTGCTTTCCAACCTAACATGGGGCCCTCTATTTTTTTTCACATTTTGGAGAAAGCATAGAAAAGAAGAAAAAAAAAAAAGAGCAGCTTTTGCATTAGTTCTACCACATTCGCTGCTTTTCATCTTCCCTCTCTGAAGTAGGATTGATCCTCCCCTGCCCAGGATGCGTAATGAGGTCATTGCTCCTGCATCTCCTCTCAGCAAGTTCTTCCTGCAAAGACACGACAGGTCAGTGTCCTTGTGTCGTTAATCCATTGAACTAACAACTGAAACCTGGGAGGCTTTTTAGCCAATTATAAATGAGCAAGTTATTAATGATTAAAGTTACTCAAGCGTGACTTTGTATTCCTCCCTTCAACCCCACTCCCTTTTAAATAGTGTCATCATCAGATGAAGAAAAACCCTGATATTGAAATGTTCTTGTACTCACAGACTTTGGCAGAAAGTTAGCAAAAAACCTAATGCTTACCGACTCTCTGTTATGTAGAAGTTGAATTGTTTTTAGAGCAACTTGGTACCTGATAAATGAACCTCACCTGAGATGAATCCAGAGCCTTGCCTTGTTATTTTCTAGCATGCTGTTACAGACAAAGAGAAAATGAAATTCATATCCTCAAAGGCGAATAAGTACACCAAGGTCAAGGGGTTTTCCTTGCATTTCTCACCTAAAAAATATTATTGCTGTTCACTGAACTGCTGTAGACATCTTCTTACAGTGATCAGATCAGCCCTGTCTAAGCTGTGGGTCGTTCCACATGTGACATGACCCAGGTGATGCTCTCCTAACCCTTGAGCATGGTATGCTGACCAGAAGGACGCACCACCAGGGGCCTGATGTTTTGCTAATCTCCTTGGGCATTTCAAGGTTGTTTGGAGCTCACAAAGCTTGAACAGCTTCACAGACATTTTAGCTATGATTTAAGCACATGGTCTTATTTCATGGTGAATTAAATTTTAGGTTTTTCTAGCAGAAGGAAAGCAGCAATCATATATGATCTTCCCACACTTATTCCAGGCATGTAATAGCTGAAATGTGCTTCAAAGAAGAGGTCTCAGGCAATGCAAGGAGTTTTAAGGCGCTTTATCTAAGTTACAAGGTTAGTCTTCAGACTCCCCAGGTGATCAAGGGAAAGAGCATCTGAGAGCAATTCAGAACAGGAAGCTAAATTGGACTAAATTTAGGATGTGCATCCTTCTTACATCTCCCTCCTGCTGGCAGCCCAGTTTCGCAGCCTAACTCTAACTTGACAATCTTCCCATCAACACTTACTTCTTCAGTGTAACTCACTGCGGTTTCTTCTTGACACTGTCCATAACTCTGGGAAGATGACAGGGCTTGAAATGCAAATAATTCCGGATTCATTTAGGGGGATCTGCACTATTGTGAGTGAAAATACTATGTAAAGCAACCTAAAGACAAGGAAATTACCACCAACCAGCACCATAATCGAAGATGCCTTCCTGTCATTACTCAAGCTGGAGGGTGGGCATGAGCAGCACAGAGTTTCTTATTGTTTGTTTCTTGCTGTTGTATCTGCAAAGATTGTCACAAAATCCTCCCACATAGTGGAGGGAGCAACAGTCCTGATGTTTCATTTGTATCGCAGCAATAAAAATCAACACTGAGCATAAAGCTTTTATGTTGGATTTTACCTTTGGCACATCCAAGTCTGGGCAAACCAAGCAAAACAAAACAGAACTGCAGGGAAGCATCTGCCATTTCCCCCTTATTCGGATGTGTCCCATAAGCAAATCTGATAAGTAGCTTCTGCAAAAGGTTGTTTGAAATAAGACATTTTAATGAAATGCCACAGAAAGTGGTAGAAGTAATTCTTAATGCAGAAATCTCTTTTGTTCTATTATGCATTGATGAGGGAATTTGCATGATCATTAGGGGATGACTGAAGTTTGGAATCTTTTTAATGAATATTACATTCCCATCTATTAATGGGAGGAATGACAGTAAATTCTTCTTGTAGAAAATTTTTGCCATCTGTGTAACTTTCCTCTAGAGCATTACTAGGAACTAAGTCAAAGGCGGCACCTAAATAGTGCAAAGGAAGGAATTTCAACAGACGACAAAGTGAGACCTAACCAGGTTTCAGTGTAACTTGTATCTTGTCTCTTTGTCAGTTTTCTTTATCTTTTCTTTTTTTTTGTTTTGTTTTGTTTTGTTTTGAAAATTGCCCTATACTTCATTAGGCTCAACTGTCCTGTTGTCCCATTCTTTCTGTTTCTATCTTTCTGAAATATTAACAAACAAATCAACTTCTTTTGTTATATTCAATGAAGCACATTTGACAGAAAAGTTGTCATGGGTAAGTAGATAAAAAAAACACATATCCTGTCAGTTCTGTAATAGTTTTCTCCTCTTTAGGCTCCACAATTTTCCAATATTTCTATCATTTAATGAAAGAAAGGCCAGATGGACTACTTGTGTAGTTTTCAAGATCATGGTTTTAGTTTCAACAAGAATTTCATGTATATGAAAAAAATACAATTTTTTTTTCTTAACTGAAGTATATATTTTAAAAAGATAACTAGTCTTGACTAAGAAGAGACCGAGAAAGAAGTACTAAATCATAGCATGTATCAACTATAACTGTTCAGAAAATGTTTCCCTCCTCTTAAATTATTTTGAATCCTGAAATTAGTGATTCTTCTCAGAATGCTTCTGAAAGCAGCTCCCCACACAGGAGTTGTGATTTGCTCCAACTCACCATAATCGAATCTGCTCAATTTACATCTTTCTCGTTATACTCTTTGTTACACAAAGGCATTGAACAGCATATTTGTATTGAAAATTAGTCTTTGGCTGAAAGTTGAGTATTTGGAGTATTAGATGATGTTTGATAGAAATCATTAACGTTTCCACAGAGAAAACTTCTTGTTTGCAAAGTCATTTATTTAGATAACAAATGAAATTGCTCTATTTTCAATTATTTTAACTGGCAGTTTAATTAATTCTTCAATTTATTTTCAAACTTCAGGCTCCAGCCATTCGATATTGTTGTTAAGGAATGACCTGCTATTTCTTTAGAAATCTTGCTATTATCTGATATCCTTCTCTAATAGATATTTTTAGCCGTTCTGTAATATTCCTTGGCTTTTAAAGGCTAAGTAAGTTCACCTTTGGTTTTCTCTCTCCAGGTCACATACCCTTCCTACAAATTCCCTCTGAACTCTTTTTAACTTTCAGAACTCCTTATGGACTGTTTTCTATGAGAGTTTTTAAAACTTGTCTTCCCTTTTCAAGCATACTTCTAACACACTCCTCCTTCTAATGTAATTGTGCAGGTTCAAGAAGACAGGATTACATCTGACTACATACTTAAAATGGCTCACCCCCCCGCCCCACGCAGCAGAAGCAACTCTTCTCCTAAGGTCTGATGTCAAAACTGCACCAAGCTGGTCTGTCCCTTGGGCCCCTGAAAATGACTGAAGTTTCAAATCCTTGCAGTTGAAAGGATCAGAGCGAAGCAGGATCATGAAGCAAGTTCACCAGGTCCCCATCAATACGTACGATGGAGGGCAGACAGTGTTCCTCAGACAACAAAAGAGCTCCACAATGTGGGTGTGCGAAACTCACGTCAGTCATGTCCTGGCCGAGAGACCTGTGAACATCACCTGAAAACACTCTGCACCCTCCTACACAACATGTTTTTCATCTCTCTGGCTACTCTGCATCTTGTGGAGATGGAAGAGAAGGCAGTGAGCTTTGCATGACCTTGCTTTTCCTGATTCATGGAACAACCACGGCTCCCACTGGAGATTTGCTGTTTACCAAACCCAGAGTGCTTTAAGCACACATTGCATAGACACACACATTGGCTCACCAATATACTAAGGAGACACATGCTTGCATGGGAGGCTCAGAGGAAAGAGGCTATTTTTTCTAAAAAATTATTCATGCACTGAGACAGATGACTGCTGAGATACTGGTTTCAATGTTACTACCACAGGAACTGGGAAGAAAGTTTGGGGAGACTTCTCCTTCAGTGGTTCTTCCTGCACTAGGTGTGGGAGCACTGGTCATCATGACCTCTTCCTTCAGGCTGTGGCTGCTTGTGGGAAAGAAATTAAACAGCAAGTTAAGTAAAGGAAGCAGTTGTCTTCTCTTTTCTTTTGCTGACAGAGAAAGCTGAAGCCACCAGTATGATTGCTGACTCTGGGTAAGACAACCTCAACAACCCACACCAATGGAGAGATGGTTGACTCTCAGCTCTGGTGGAGAAAAGAGTCCGGGTGAAGTCTGTAACCACAACCAGGCTGAGAATGGGGATTCCACGGTCACTGTGGACTTACCAAAATTTACAACAGAGCTCAAAAGTAGAAAACAGTCTAAAAATGTGGAGAAGATACTGTTAAAATAGTAAGAATGGTATAATGACTCAACAAATTCAGTGTATTTCCTCGTCTATCTGAGTGCCATGACCCAGTAGAGGTTAAGCACTGAATTGTATTGCCAAAATGTTTACTAATCAGAGTAATTTTCTATCTTGCTACTTCCAGGAATCCCAGACATGGCTTTCTTCTATTTCCATGGAAGTGCATTTTATGGAAACCACTAAAGACAACAAAATATTCAGCTTATGCTGAAATGAAGTACCTGAATCCGTATGCAGCCATCAAAATCAATGAACTAATTTTCAGAGATGCTAATTATCTTTCAGTTCCTATGGGAAAAGGGAGCCCATAGTTGTTTGGAATTTGAATAGACATTTCCTATTTTTATCCGTCTTGCTCCAGTAAACCTTTATTCACTAAGAATATGTAGGTTGTTAGCTGTTAATTATTATGCTAACAGTATTCTTCTAAAGGTGGTCTGGAAACCTGGTTTCCCACTTATTGACTTATCTAATTTAAAAAAAATAAAATATTAAGGCTGTTTAAAATTACTGTGACATTGATATTTTATCTAATCCCTGGTTTAACAGAAACAGTCAGTATCCTCTCTTCGCATGAGCAGATGAAACTGTATATTGCCACTGTAATTCCCCAGTTCTGTAACTGGATTTCTTTAGCCACTTAAGCTTAACAGCAGTGCTTTCCACATAGAAAGATTTAGTATCCATAAAGAACCTCCCCATAATCTGGTGCTACAGAGGGAGTCCCTGCCTCCCTCTGTGGAACATGTGTTTCTTGCAGACTTCTGCAGTGATTAAAGCTAACTCAGATTCAAAAATCCTTTGTCTGCAGTACAGGCGTTCAGCTCAAGGCTGAGAAGCCTAAGTTAAGGTGTCTAAATTTAAGGGCTGGATTCAAGTGCCTAAAGAAAGGTGCCTAGTGCTTTCCCAGATGCCCTTGTGAATTTGTTGAGATGCTAATTTGGCCTTCAGCTGCAAGTCCAGAAGAGCTCAGGTCTCCTGTAGGTCCTGTGCGGTATCTGCCAGCTCTGTGTAGATATTTTAGCTCGTCTCACTGGACACCTACGTTCACTAATTGAGTAGAACCATAATTACTACTAAATTGAGGGACATATGGAGAGTTAGCAGAAACATTCAGCACTCACCAGGTTGGCAGCTGGGTTGTCCTAATGTCCACTGAGGGTACTGGCTATAGCAGTGGCTTATGCACCAAGCTCATATATGGACATTTACTTGCAGACACCTAATTTATCCCAAACTGAGATTGACCCATGAAGTCTTTGTTATAACAAAGGATGAATTAAGAAATGGAGGTCAGAACACATTAAAGAGGGGGAAACCTCTCTGTGTATGCTTTTGTCAGGAACTCAACAACTAATACAAATACTAGCCTGAACTAGTCTCCCCCTGAATGTTTCAGTGGATGCTACTGTCTATGTAGACGTCTATAACAAAGGTGACCATAAAAGGGCAACTTTCTCTTTTTACCTTCCACTGTCTGAGATTAAACAGTGCCTCTTCTATGGAAATTCTCAGACATGTATCAGTGAGCAGCTAGAGTCCAGAAGTGATTACATGTTTTTTTGCAGAGCTGTCCTGTACTTTTATTAACACAATTGGCTTAAGCACCAAAAACTGCATTAAAAATAATCTGAACTTGATTGTGCCCTTCTGTTTCAATCAAGAATACCTACCATATGCTTGACAGAAAGGGACAATATTGAATGGTAGAATATTTGAAATGCTTCCAAAATTCACCTTCCAGTATCATACGCTGATAAAAACAACTGTCTCCTGCTGCTCAATGCAATTTTGCACAAGATGCTTAGAAGAAAACAACCTTGAATTGTCTTCTGACATGAACTTCCATTATGATAAATCTCAAGGTGAGAGTAAACAGGAAGATATGAGCCTCTCTTACAAGCATGTTTCTGAATGACATTATAGTAAGAGACATTCTTTATAGTCTCTGCTGCACAAAATACGCAGAAATTTATTGGCAGCATCTCTCTGACAGATGCCACTACTGTCCTTGTTTAAACCAGCATTAAAATATTAAACATAACTTGGAAAAACCAGCTGTTATCAGCATTTGTACATAATGAAATATGTAAGTAAAAAAAATATCACCCAGAAACTAAAAATGAAACTGGAATTTACTAAAACACAAATTCTGCATTAAAGATAAATTCTCCCTAACTTCTGCATCTGTTGTGTGGGATGCTGAATTCCAGAGACTAATCCATATAGGTATAAGACTGAATAGTACACAAACTTGACAAAAGAACTGCTAACTGTGCATGTCAAAGCCCCACAGTCTTTCTTAACCACTCACTGAGCTTAGCTTGTCTAATGTCTACATTTAACACTGTTCTTTAGAAGCTGTTTGGACACAGTTTTCCAAGCCAGTGTCATACCAATAACATGAAATATCACTAAATAACTCATTCCTAAGGACTACAGCCCTGGAAACAGAAAATACAATCTTCCTTTTAAGAGCAGAAAATTGTGTCCTATCTGACCTGTCATCTTGGCATTCATCAAGGTAATTATCACCGATTATCCTGTGGTCTAGAGCAAGAACCCAAAATGTTCCCTGGTACATGTGGCCAGCAAAGCATTATTCCAAGTGCCCCAGATTCTTGCTTTACTCTCTGCATTTGTTCTTCATATGTTAGCCTAAATGAGATTTTCTGTAGTGATGTGCTGGGTCCTCCAGAAGCCTGATGACAGCTTTCCAAGACATCATCCTGCAATCAGGACCTCCCGCACAGCTAATTGCACCAGCAGCAAGACTGTGACCAAGTAGTGAGAAGCTGCGGAAATGTCTGCAGGGCTGCTACTGAGGGACTTGCTTCTGTGAAAGATAACAGCCTGCTAGAAATCACCAAGTCAGTGACCTGAATAAGCATGGTGATAGATATCACAGATCCATTTCTTGTCTTATCTGATCTCATGGAGAATTCTGTAAAGTCCACAGAGCTGTGTAGTGCATTTTATGTTTGTCTCATTTATAATGCTGTCATTAACACTGAATTCCAACAGTGAGTCTCATAAACATAGAGTAGCATGTATTAGTTGGGTAACATGTTTTTAGCACATTCAGTATTGACGTGCTTACTCATTACGAACACAAACACACTAAGGGTATGGATCTGTCTGGTCATTCAGGAAGAAGTGTTTCAGAGACTTTCTTCTGTTGCTTTAGCAAACCTGAAAAATATCTGAAATACCAGTTTTTGCAGGATGGTAAAAGTGTTGCCTGCACTAATCCAATTTCTATCATTCTGAAATCTCTTGTTTTAAAAATTGTCCTTATTTTGCTGTCCTTTGGGACAGTAATTCCCATTTTTTATTATTCATACATCAAAATATTAGAATTAAAAGCCTACAATGAACTTGTATCCTGTTTGTGCTCTGACACTTTCTATTTTCATTTGCTATTTGTTTCATAAATCACTGTTACTGATTTCAGTTTAGTTTAGATGCCCAGGAATTTTTTACTGGCATTAGTCAGCAGTGTACATTTTTGGGTGTTTCCATACCCTTACAATCTTACCTTTAGTAATTCTAAGTATTCTAACCTCCACCATCTTGTGAAGTAGTCAGTAGATCTGGACTGAAGTAGAATCAAGAAAATTATACCAGAGCCTAGCTTTCTTACCAAGAAATATTTCTCCTGATACTGCATTAAAGACCCATATATAAACAACTCTAAGGCCATAAGAGACAGAAAGCAATTGCTCACATCAATAAGTCATTAGCAGCAATTAGGACAAAACAAAATTGACATCTTGCTATTTCAGATGATGATAGAAGACAAGCATAATTGTAAAAACTATAAGAATGTAGAAGAGATATTGGAAATCCATACTCATGCAGGCAGCATGAGCACAAGCTATAAAAGTCACTAAAATTTGACAAGCCTTTTTGAGCAACACAGTACTGAAAGTAGAGAAAAGTCATATGAAGTGTGAAATAGTCTATAAGTTAATAGCTGATAGACTGCCTGGTCTTTTCCCAAGTTCCTTTACTAGGTCTAAATAATCAGCAGCAGCACGAGTATAAACAGCCAGTTTCCTCTTGCACCCGAGTTACTGCATTGGTGTTAAGCGAGTAGCATTTCTTTAGTAGGAGTAAAATTTGGTCCACAACAACAAGAAAGCAAAGCACAAAGGAAATGCTATCTGACAAAATACTGCAAAGCAAGTAACAGAAAGTGATGTTGACACAGGTCACAAATGCAAACAGGTGGCAATTGCAGGACATGGGACAGGATATCTTCTCCAGCATAATGGAGTTAAAATAAACTCTATACTGAGTTTTGGTCCCTTCCTACTAGGAATCATTTGCAATAATTCAGGCTGATCCAGACACCCAGCAATGAGTGTGTGGATCTCATGCACTTACCCTTCATGCATGAAGTGGTCAAAATTCTCCTTAAATCTGGAAATCTGGTTGCTCTCTTTGAGCAAGTTATTTCCCCTCTGAAAATCTCATGGCTGGGGAAAATAATACGTGTTTTTTTCTCCTATGTAAATATCAACATTGGTATTTTTGCACTTATAAAAATCTAGCAGTTTTACATGTGCAGAAAAGATGCTAGATTTTTAAACCCGTCTCCCAATATACTGTGAAAATCCACAAAAGTGACTGCTAAAGAATGTCTAACATTTCAGTCTCTGTGACTAGTACCCAGTCCTTCTGCTGTCACCACCCCTCGTGGGTTGAAAGGCAGATGCCTCTGTGTCTGCAGGCATATTATTACCTTCAAGTGCTTTCATGCATGTCATTAGCGAGTTTCTCTGCCCCATCTTCATTGGACCTATGAGCATTTATCAGTCATGCATTGTGGCTATAGTGCTACACAAGTCCTACATAGCAAATTTTTTATTAATAGCATGATGTGAGGCCTAAAGCTCTGTAGAATCACTGTGGGGGTCAAACAATGGAGCAGCAAAAGAGGGATCTGCTTCAGCTCAAGCAGTCTGTGCCCCTCTGGTCTGATTTGGAGGCCACCGAAGTAGCTGGAATGAGTAAAGTCATTTCCAACGGGCTTTGGAGCTCTCTTCTGGCTGTGTCTGTGAAGTCCTGAGCGTGCAGCAGAATAGCGTTCGTGGGGCTCTTTGTGTTTATGACTATAAACATAATCCTTCATTCAGATGCTGTGATGCTGAAAGCTGCAGAAATCCCCTAGGCTCATATAAAGAGTAAGGCGGTTCAGTAAAAAGGAGATTTTTTTTTCCTTTTAAATACTGCAAAAATGCATTATTTCCATGTATTTAAAAACAGCTTTTCAGCAGTCAATGGTTATTTATATTGACGGATTATCCACTTGAGTATGGCAACTTCATGATTCCCAATTGGTTTTTCTCCTACAGTGCTATCAGGTTCCTTTTATCTTGAAATGTTTTCCAGAGAAGCCCAGTGCCATTATTCTGCTTTTATAGCCAGAGAAACTGAAATCCTCAGAACTTTGTCCCCATGGGCTAACCCTGGCCCTACTATACTTCAGTTTGAAAAGTTCTTAGCCATACACCCTTGTCTCACCACACTTCCCAGTGGATGCATATGAAAGGAATTTCTTTAGGTGTTTTATCTCTTCAGAAGAGCTGCCGCAGATGTCCTCAGTGAGGGGATATCTGGCCACAAACTCTTTGTATGTTCACACCGTAATGGTGGGGAGCGAAAAATTAATTCCAGGAAAGTCATAGCCACTGTATAGTTTGCTGTCTAACTAGGAAAAAAAAATGAAGAAATTAACTATGGCTTATTTTATGTCCAAAGCAGAACATTACTTGAACTTTATTTCTCTGAATTTTATTCAGTGTAGATCTCCTTCCTTCATTCAGAGCTTCCACTCTCCACGCCGCTCAGTCTAGTCAAGAACTGGAAGAGGAGGGTGCTCACGGACTCAAAAATCTGTCATTACCTCCTTGGAGTAGACATTTCTGCATTTCCTTATATAATAGGCACATTTCCTCTCTTCCTCACCCTGAAATATTTTTCATCTTATTTTTCCCCCATCAAAACCTCTAAAATATAGTGTGGCCATTTATTTTGAAACTACCAGTTACAATGTGTGACCATTTAATGTATAGGCAAACAAATTCATTTAATGTAATTTCACAGGCGATGCTAAGAGAAGTATCAGAGGCTGATTGAGTTGAAAAGCAGAAGCTGCAATGTTTTGAACTGAATTTTGTGCCATTACTGTGTTCTTTACACTAAATACATAGGAAAAGTCATGGAGAAGAGACCTTCAGGAGTGTAGTAAACTGCACAGTTCCCCAGCCTGGCAAATGTGTATCAATTTTAAATACAAGCAGGGCTTTGTGCCTATTGCAGACAGCCAGTATTGTTGGGTCAGGAAGTTCCGTTTGCATACGGGAGATGAAAAGTCTTATCTACCAGCCCTGAAACAGTCATTTAAACTATAACATCTCTATTACAGATTATGCAGGCAGGCCATTATTAATTTGCTATCTCATCAGGCTTATGTGCTTCTAAATTGGTCCAGCAAGCGAAGCTTGTAACAAAGAGCTTCAGTTATACGATGACAAGTAGTGAAAGCCTGGAGGATGCATTCTTTTGGGAAAGAGCAAAAGCACTGCCATGGAAACTGAAAAGGTGATAACTGACGCAGAGGATGCTCAGCAGACGCAGGGCTCCATTCTGGAGCTTGGTGTGCCCCCTTTATTCTGTCACTGTGTGTGGGGCAAAAGCTGTGGAATTCCAGTTATAAGTGAGATTTAAGGTTGAAATTCAAGTTGTCTTACAGTTATAACTCTGGTGTAGCTGGGGATCGGGGCTATGCTTGGGTATGCTCCCAGCACACGTAATTCCTGGTCCCAGAGCTCTGTGTATGCAGAGCTGTCTCTGGACACACGACACAAGGGATCCACCCAAGACAAGAGACTGCCTTGTGACAAGGTGGTTGCCTGAGCTCCCAGACCCTGCACAGCAAGGCTCTTGAGCAACTGCTGCAGGACCCTCCAGGCTGAGTTTCAGACTGGCCTGAAGATTCCCTGGGCAACTCCTGCTGTGCCTGGACGGACTGACAGACAGGCACTATTTCTGTCTGAGATGTGTTGATTAACCTGGCCGAGAACCTGGCCATCCAAGGGACTCACCCAGGCTGTTACTGCTACAGAACAGACCAGGCTGCACATAGGTAAGATACTAGTAAATAGTGGAAGCTGTTCTCGTAGAGACGCAGAAATGGACACATAGCACAGCCTTTTGTACGCAGTAAAGATGGTTAGATGTTTTGTGCATAATTTGATACTATCAATAGAAACAGAACATGCGTGTGCTGGAGCCACCATGCAGGACCACAGCCCAGCTGGATCATAACAAGTGAGTAGAGGTTTGGGGAGTCTCACCAGGTCTAAGATGCTGATGCAAGGACCCTCACAACAGAGACTCCCATCACCATCTGGACAGTAACCAACACTGCTGGTTGAGGGATCAGAGCATTACCTTATGGAAACAACTCCCCAAATCTATTTATTTTTAACAAATGCTCTGTGAGTGTCTGTGCAATAAGTGCACGGGCAGTGCAATGCTCCTGGGGCACTGAGAGTACATGCATAGCAGCAGCCCCTGGCACACTCAACACACAGAAAAGAGAAACATGATTTCTCCTCTGTTAGAGGAGCCCTCTGCTGGTGTAGAAAGCAAATAAAACCAGTATCTTACTCCTGTTTTGGACTCCAGCTCTTGTGCTAATGCATAATTTTATTAGTTTACTGGAAGTGGGATTTCTTTAACAAAAATCTTCTACCGTCTTAAAGGTATCATGTAGTGATTAGATGGTCTCCTGACAGGGAGAACTGAATCAAATCTTTTCATGGGTAATTAAACATGGGTCCCTCATATCCTAGGAGTCTATTGTAAGTTTAAGTAATTAAGTAATTCTGCAGTCTCCTCTGCCATCTTGCTTGGGGCTCCCCTTACCTACTTCTGGGGGTCAACTTAAGAGCTTAGAACTCATGGCTTCCTTTATAGGGTGCATTTTGAAGAACAAATTTGTATCTGCTTTAAACATTTCTCAAAACATTTAGTGACAGGAATTTTGTGCCCTTGGTTATTTGTTCCATGGATTAACTGTTCATCTAACTAGACAGGTTTTTTTGCCCAGCTTTCTCTTTTGCTGCAAATTATCCTAATTCTCTGCTTGTCCTTCATGTCCTCCTTGTCCTCCTTGTCCTCCATCCCTCTGTACAACCTCTGCAATATAGCCTTTCTTCTGCCTTCCCACCAGTCTGCTAAGCTAAGTCAAACCCGCTTTATTTCAGTCATTGCCAACAAAAAATATTTCCTAAGTGCCACTTTTCTTAACATCAAGCAAAGGGCCTTAATCTCTGTGGATATGTAACATCTAAGCCAGGACATGACACTCCTTGTCAAACTTCAGAAGTGCTGATGAGAGGAGAGCTACTGTCCATTTTACAGGATAAAAGCTGCCCTTCCGGCAGCAGCATGACATCAGTTATATCACGTTTAGATTATGATTCCCTGCAACCATCTTTTCTGCTCTGCTGCTGCCCAGTTCCTTTTCCTTTTCCAATTTGTTTCTCTCCCCAAGTGCAGCGCTTTGTGCACTTGTTTGTACTGCGCTTCATCTTCCCGACTTCAGATCATTTCTTCAGTGTATTGTTTTAAATTCTAACACTCTCAAGTGCTTTCAGTCCCTCTTTGCTCATTATTTTCACATTTGAGTACGTCCATGCTTTTGTGTTATCCGGGTCATTAATGGGCATATAGGACAGCACACCTAATTATGCAGGACACAGCCTGTTCTGAGGTATTGAAAATTAAGTGCAATCTTACAGCAGTTTGTGCGTTCACCATTATAGTGTTTTAATTGACTCAATTCATACTTATTTCATAAACTTCATTAAAAAACAGAGCTATGTAGGGCAGGCAGTTAAAACCAAACTGTGGTTGTGAGGAACTGGACTGCCAAAGTACCCGTTTAGACAGATTATCAGCAATAAAACATCAATCAAGCTTTTTCTAGAAATGTCCCCAAAACTTTGGCAAAATCTCAAGTTTCAGTGATGGAAAAATTATGGGAAAATAGGACTGACCTCCTCATACTTTACTTACAATTTTTTTTCTGCCCCAAAAGCCATCACTCAGTATCATTGCTAAGGTTATGTTTTGAGCTCTCCAGAATGTCTTTTACTTTGTATTTATTTTCATAAGATGTACTACAAACGAGCATCTCTCTGGACATCACTGTAATAGAAAGCGCTGTTATCCCCATACCCGTGTGAATAGTTCAAAAAAGTTTGGCTCAGTAAAATCTGGGACTCTGGCTACTGTTAAAGTTATTGCTGGCTCAGGTTATTAAATTTTTTAACTCCTTGATAAGTCATTCGAAACATAAGCTTCCCAGACTGTTTCAGCTTATTACTCTCTTTAAGTGAACTGATCTAAATTAGAATCTCCTGAGATCAATAGCTCATTTTTATCACAGAACATTTGAACTGTACCATATAGATCAGATAAATCTTCTTTCACTGCACTGGAAAGTTTTAAACTGCAAATCTGTGGTGTAAAACTGCCTTAGATTTGGTGCTAGGCAAATGATACATTACGACTGTTTCTACCTACCTATGGCTCTTCCTGAATAAATGCCATGTGTCAGCACAGCAATTATTCTACTTGCAGATGTTTCCTCAGGCTGCAAGACATATTTCCCTCTCTTAAAGAGGGCTGTTTACTTCTACATCACAACCAGTATCTCCTCACTGTGTGACGTGGGTGCTGTTCATTTATTTACGCTGCGAGAAACACTAAATAACATACATGACTACATGTGCAATCCAGAGCTAAAGGCATAAGTAGATTCAAAGTGGAATTTAAAATCACTGGCACGGCCTGTCCTGGTCAGTGTACAAATCTCAGGATCGTAGACAATTCATGCTGGAAGGGACCTCAGGGGGTCTTTAGCCCAGCCCCTGCTCAAAGCAGGGTCAGCTCTGAGGTCAAACAGGTTGCTCAGAGCTGTATCCAGCTGGGGGCTTGAAATGCTTCCAGGATGGAGAGGGTCTGACCTGGCTGGGCAACCTGCTCCAGTGCCCAACTGTCCTCATGGGGACTAAGATTCTCTTTATATTCTGACTGAATTTCTCTTTTTTAAATTTATTTTATGCTTATTGCCTCTCGCTCTCCCACCAGGCACAGCGGTGAAGAGCCTGGCTCCATCTCCTCAATGACCTCCTTGTGGGGACTGAGGGCTTGGTCCCCCAAGCTGTCTCTTCTCCAGGCTGAGCCAGCCCAGTTCCCTCAGCCCCTCCTCACAGGGCAACTGCTCCCACCCTGAGCATCTCAGTGGCCCTCAGCTGAACTCACTCCTGTTGACTGATGCCTTCCTTGTGACATTTTGTCTGCCAAAGATGATTGCTCTTTGATTTTGATACTGCTTCAGTTCATGTATTAAGCCATTATATGCTGTCGGCTGATCAAGAAAACTGCCACAGCAAAGGTCATTACAGGGATGTCATAGGCAGATGACATGACTTTGCATGGAACCACTTGAAATTTTTTTCTGAAACACTTTTTTTCCCAGAGAAAAATAACCTTGCAACCAAAACATACGTGGTTTTCATAGCAACTTTTCATTTTTTTTCTCTTTCACTTCTTTCAACAGAAAACGTTCTTAAATTCATAGGAGAGATTTTTTTCACTTTGTTTTGCCTAATTCATGATATGTAAAAATAAATAATGGATTTTTAATATCAGTTTAAAGTAGAATTCTTTTTAAACAAATAAACCTCTCTGCAGGCTGTGTAGAAAAGGTGAAGGATCCTGTGAGTTTCAGGGCAGAAGGAAACCTGATGTAAGTGGGGACCCTGCAGAGCCACGCGAGCAGGAACGTGTTCTCGCTGCTGGGCAGGTTACTGCTGTGGAGCTGCAGCCACCGAGTCCCCACAATTAATCCACTCCCAAGGCCTTGACCTAAGTCTTTCCATGTGGCAAATGTGAAGGGCAAAGTTTCAGAAAAACATCAGACACGGACCAACATTTCCCCACGTTCTTGGGCACAAGTGTTAAAGGAAATCCTGAGGAATGTTTCCAGGACACCATCTATTATCCTGGTCAAAGCGTGGCTCCAGAAAGCATTTATACTCCTGGCAGAAAATAAGGGTAACTTCCAAAGTCTTTCACTGTGCTATCATTGCTTCTGCCAGCCTTGCAGCCGTATATTACTGTATTACGGCATCACCATAGCAATCACAGGAAATGCAGGTAGCTATCCACGTCTGTGAGTTCAATGCTAAATCAATTGCAAACTGTGTACTTTAATTCATTAAGTCAGAGTTTCGTTGTGGTCTGTCCTTCACCAGCACTGTTCAGGATTTTCATTATCGCTATGGACAGAGGCATAGAGAATATGTTTATTAATTTTTCAGATGACCCCAATCTGGAAAGGGTTACCTGGAGGACTGAAAAATAGGATTAGAAATCAGAATACTTTTGACAAATTGAATAAATGATTAAAACCAAAAAAGAAGATGCAATTCAATCAGACCAAGTGAAAGGTATTTATACACAGGTAGTGATAATCATCTACTCAAATATGCAATAGCCAAAGTGGGGTAAGCACCGGCATAACAGGAGAAGATTTGGATGGGAGCTGGGGAGGGGGCACCTAATAAATCACAAGGTGAACCAAAGTCAGTAATGTGATACTGTTTCCAGAGCAGTATCTATTTCCATGAGATATACAAGCAGGATTTTGTCTATGTATGTGACACATAGTGGAAATCTTTCTTCTTTCAGGGCTGGCAGGGCCCCAGCTGGAGCGTGTGCCTGGCCCCGGCTCAGCAGCCGCTGGGGAGGGTCCAGGGGAGAAGGCTCCAAACCCACAGCCCGAAGGAACCGGGGCCGTTTGCTGAAAGGAAAAGAACAGAGAGGCACGACTGCGGCTTCTAAGACAGAAAAGGTAGCTGTAGAGAGGGAAGGAATTAATTCTCCATTATGAAATAATGGCTTAAATTACAGTGAGGTTTAAGTCAGGCATTAGGAAAAGCTTTCTAATAGGAAGAGTAATTGAGCACAGAAATAGACTGCATGAGGAATATCCATCACTTAAAAGTCTTTTAAGAGGAGGCTAGAAAAATGTGTGTAAGCTGTACAGGAATGGGCAGGCGAGCCATGGGGCTGAAAAGGGGGAAGAGCTGTTCTGGTTTTGGTACTAGCAAGTGAAGAAGATCTATGCTTTCAAAATGCAAATCTCTGGGCTGTGATATGTTGCTGTCTGTGTAGCACCAGCACACAGATGACCTGGAGCAAGCACTTCAGCCACTGATGTGTGCAAACCCTGATAGAAGGCCGGTTTTTACAGATGGCACCTCAAAAACTTAGGAACACACGGAATGGGGAAACAAAGCAAACCCTCCGATTCAGTCTTGGTGTGAGGTTAACCCAGAGGCTCTGCAGCAACTGGGGTCCAGCTGACGCTGCCACATACCAGTCTATGCAGGAAAAAAGCCTGGCAGGGAAGTGCGACCAACCTTTGTAATAATCAACATGCTCTTACTTGGATGCCTTCCTGACAGATTTTGCTTAGATCAAATTTTTAATTGGTGTTTGAAAACTCTAGGCAGTGGGGGAGTGCAGAAGGAGGCTGGCAAAGAAGTTTTTTTTATACTAGGAACACTAACTTGTCTTTTACCAAATCTGCTCATATGTTGGTATACTAAAGATATCTACAAACCCCAGATACTTTTAAAAGAGGAAACTAGACCCAAATTTATCAACAGACCTTCAGCATTAGAAAAAGCAAGAGCCATGCTCTTTAAATGTCATATTAAATGCAAACTTATCAGTATTTACCAGCTTCACACTACCCCTGGTATCATCAGGTAGCTCAGGGACTTGATTACAGTCATCATGACAATGCTATAATAAAAGATTATGAATAGCTTGTTGCTGACTTGGGAGCAATCTGGAAATCTCATATCATAAAACCAGCATTCAGTCTCTTTAACTTTATTATATTAAAAAAGTTATAAAAACTCACTGCATAATTTTTACTGTGCTCTGTACGCAAGAGAGCCATTATTTAACTCTTCATTTAATTTCCAGATGCTGTATATATGCACCGTATAAAAGGTATCCAGAGAGCTCAGGCAGGAAACAGGCTTATGGTAGGCAGCTGAGAGATATGCATGTGTGGAAAATGCCATTAAAATTATAGCTTATCTAGTGTGTTTTGCTTCCCTAAACTAGAAACCTTTCAGCTATTTCCACAGGTTCAGCTTCAGGCTGCAAGGTCAATGTCCCTTCATCCTGGCTGGGAGTCCAGGTGGGCACTGCCCAGGGATCACCCCTGAGATGCCGGATCCAGGATCCTGTGGTGTTGTCTGCCCTGAAACACATCCAGTGTGACCCGCATGGATCCCTGACACGCTGCACGCCAGCACTGCATGCTGAAATACAGCACAAGAGTGGCACTCGTGGGAGTCCCAGCCCTGGACTTCTACCGGACTTCCCAGTTTTAATTTAGCAGAAAAGAGAGAGAAAATAATGTGGCTGCAGAGAAAAATCTTACCCAGGTAACAATTTACAGGGGACAGAGCAATGTGAGCCACATTTCATGGAGAAATTTTAGGCACGGCATCCCTGTGCAATGACACAAGTGTGCTCGTGTGCCCCTCAGCCCCCACGCTGCCGCCTGAGCACATCCCACATACTCAGCAACTGGAAAAGGAATAAACAAAACCAGCTCACTTCTTCAAAGCCTTGAACATCTGAATTGTGAGCCCTAGTTTCCTACCTCCTGGTAATATTATACATTATTGCAAAGAGAAGTTTAGAATTCCTGCAGGGAAGAAAAAGTTCCTGAGCAATGGCCAGTGCCTGCACGGCACAGGCAAGGAGGATGTGAGCCCTCTTTAAACTCCAGCTGCAATTCGAGCAGCTCGACAAATCCTGGTTGCTGGGAAGCCTTTACACAGAATGTCCCAGCAAATACTTTTACCAGCTTGCTCTCTCCTCTTCCGAATTCAAACTGCAATTATAGGGATGACAAAATGGAAAAATAGATATGTATGCAGTAGCTGAGGAAAAAAAAAACCACAGTTAGCTTTGCACTGCTGAGAAATTATGCAGGACTCATTGTGTCTTTAACAAACTGGCTCTCAATACATATATTGTAATGTATCTTCATGACCCAAATATAGGAAGAGCATGACAATGAAACGTATGTTGGAAGTGTAATAAAGGAACTAATGCAGTAAAGTTGCTATATTTTATTAACAGAAAAAAAAACAATTAAAATGATATCCAGGTAGTAACTTTGGAACCAAATGTCATAGCTGTCTCTTTTGCTGCCAAAATATGTGTATTCTGTTCCTAACAGTCTCTTTCCCCAAGGAAAAATAAATGTATCTAAGAAATACTTGTTAGCAATGCAATTACAGGCTTAATTCCCCAACCAACTTCAGACATCATAAAAACAAAAACAAGCAGAAGCCCTTTGCAATAGCAATGGAAAAGAGACAGAAAAACACTAAGTGTTCAGAGGAAGATAATAATATATTTTTATAACAAAAGCTGACACACTCTTTGACAATAACATTTGAGAAGTCATTAGCATTTGTTTTTCAACTATACTGTCTTTTCCTTTTAAGCTACAGCCTAGAATGAAAAGCTTCTTCTAAGGGTAGGCTGTGTGCTACTCCTGAATAGGACTTCTGGGACACTCAGACACCAAAGTAGTTTGCCAGACTCAGAAAAGCAAAGCAGCTGTATCAAAATAACATTTCTTGGCATTGCTTACTTCTGAAGATCTGGTCCCTCCAAGGAACTTAATTAGAGCTGGGTTGTTTGGACAATGTGGACTCAACCATGAGAGCTAAGATGCTGGGAAGCTCATTCAGAGCAGTTCTGAAATGCTGGCCCTGAGAAAATAAGAGTTTTTTTAAAAAAGGTTTGAATAAATAAGATAAAAAAGGACAAAAAGTGCTAAACCTTACCTTTTCTGTGAACATACAGGTTAGATCCATATTCATATCACACCTTGGAGAAAGAAAATCTTCAAGAGGCCTGGCATAGGTCATGTGAATTTTGTAGCTTGTGCAAGGCTTGTGTCTGTGGTGTCCTTCAGAACTGCCATGCTGTGGTCCAGATTCACTCCACATCTCCTCACAGACTTACCAGTGTGTTCCCTGCCCAGCCTGGGCACTCTGGGCTCTCACTATTCATAGCAAGGTCTTGAGCTCCTTCAGAGATGCCTGGCTTGGGAAGTGTTGTCTCACACCATTGGCTTCACCAGGAGCCAAAGAGAAACTGAGTTTGGACACTTCCATGTGTGGAGAGTGTCTGTCTGATACTCCTGACCTGAGTCTCCAGCCACCATAGAAGAATTCCCACTTTGTTAGGTAACAGCATAAAGTTTTGCTGTTGAAGGTAATGGTGTACACCTCAAGATGGTACCACGCTATGTTCCTGCTAGATCCCCACTCCCAGTGCAAACTCAAATTTCTTTGACAAAGACCTGAAAAGTAAAAAGTCTTTTTCTCCCCAACTACTTTATATAATTTGAAATCCCCATCTAAGACATTCCAGAGGACTTCTACCCCTTGGTAGAGACATAATCAGTGGTTATCAAAAGTCTCCATTCTTTTGAAATATTGGCATTAAACCCAAGATAAAAATATTGAAGTTTAAAAATTCAGTATTTTAAAATATTGAACATTAACATCTTTTTAATAATTTTTCAATTGACTCTAAATCAGGTAGATATTTTCCTTGTGACAGTCACTTATAAAAGGTTACTGCATTGCTAGTTTCACAAGAAAAGGGAAGTGCTTTTTCTCTCAATTTGTCTTGCCTCCAGCCTTGGATCCCAAAATGACAGATGACTGGAGAAGTTCCAGTCGAAGGCACTGGAGCTGCATTGGGTGAAAAGGCATATTCTTGCTATAAAAGCAAAAAACTGTAATAATCAAGCCCCAGAAATCATAAATGCCTGGATCCCTGGGTTGCAGGCAATGCAGTACAGAGTTACTCAAGCTGATCTCAGAGAAAGGTAGAGGAGAACTTTGCAGATGATCTCTAAGATGTTTCATGCCTCGTAAAATTGACTGACTTTGCTGGCATTTGCAATTAATAGATGCAGTGAATTTCCCTCTGTACATTTAAGCTGTCAGTATCTACTCCCATAATGACAGGATGAAGGGTTTTATTTTTTCATTTTTAAAGTGTGGCTGATTAAAGTTGAAATGGGATCAAGGATACGTTTTTTTTACTGATGGAGATTTTGGATAATAATGACGAGAGGTTTTCATTTGCGAAAGCCAGTGTGATGCCTCACATGTCTGCATTGGATGCAAATTTTGAGAAATGTCCTTGACTAGGGTCATTAGAACTGGTATGATTGGATATGTGACATTTTTAATGTAGATTCAGAAACAAACTGCGTTATTATTGAAAGCTGAAGATGAATTTATTGAGATGGTCTGAATAATTTCTCTGAAGCAGAAATTCCACAGACAGCTGCTGTCTCTCTCTTAATGAGTTTCAGAGTCTGTATAAAGAGGAGACCCAAGTCTTTGTGGAAAGCTCTGAAGAGATTTCTTTCTATCCTGCCTCACAGCCTGTCTCCTGAGAAGCACAACCCTCAGCACTGACAACAATAAACACAAAACAAAGGTCTAGATTAAATGCTGGGAATGATCTATGGCTTTGTTTGCTGGCATGCACCTGAGGCTTGAGACCCTTTGCAAAATGCTGGAAACTCATCTATCTCACTAGCAAAAGTTACATCCTTCCAGTGGTTTGAAACAGAAACAGGCTTTATCTGTAGCCTTCTGAGGTGGATTTTAAATTTTCCTTAAACTGAGGGTGCTCAGACCTGATACTTTGGCTTAACACCTTGAAAAGACTGAGACGTATTATAAATCAGGAACCAGTCCAGGTTTACTTTTCAGACATCCCCAGTCTGTGACAGGATGTTGGTGTTTGGTAATTTCCAAAGGATAGATGAGTTCAGAAGCACGTTGCCATAATGGTGGTATCTACAGCATGGGGAGCCAGCAGAAGCCCTTGTTGTGTATGAATTACAAGTCTCTGTCAGGTTGTAGGGCACACAGCTGGAAAGGCTGCCTTCCTCATCCTTCCTCCCTCCCTCTTGGCTGCAGAATAAAATTGCTACTTAATGGCACTTCTGGGGTGGTAATTAACGCGGTACTTCTGCTTCGTAAGATTTCTGCAGATGCCCTGGATCCATACTATTCATCCTTGGACCTGAATCTCTTCTCAAACCAGCCTTGCCAGCCATCCACATGAAGTGTCAGGCACAACTTTAAAAAAGCAACATTAAAGAGGAACTTTTTAATGTTCAGAAGAAAGTAGGAAGCCCCAGGAAGGAGTCAGAAAATCAATCTCTTCCACCAAAGGGGCTTATAAGGGTGCGTAGGTGGGTATATGCACCCGGGAAAAGGTTCTTGAGAAAAGGACATTAGAGGGGCAGAGGCAACGATGCATTGTGGAAAAATCATGTATTTCTGCTTCTTACTGGTGGCTGTTCAGGACCATGTTTGAGATACCATCACCTCCTTGGCTCATGGGCTCCAGGGGAAGTGTTTGCACAGCTGACATGTGGGAGGCAACATGTGGATCTCTGATGGCATAAAATCAATTTTTTATATATATACAGTGTACAAACGTGCCCCCCTGCCCTCATGAATCTCAGACAAGGTGCGTGTTCTGCAAGCTGGGGGAAGGGAGGGGAGACCCCAGCTCGTCATGTACATATTAGGCTACCCACGGTAAAAAAAAGCTGCAGGATTTAAATGCAGCACCCGACATTTGCTCACTGCCTATTTCTAATTTCTCCTGTGAAGGCAGTGCATGGGTAGGGATCTCAATCACAGACTGTTTCTGCCAAGAATACGGTAAAACACAGACTGCACTGGTGCAAAATTTCCTGTTAGCACCAAGGAGCGTGTCCGAGGCCAGGCTGTGAGAGGTGAGGCTGGAGGTCTTCTCCTCCCCTCCAGGGACCGCAGGCTGTGGACAGGACTAACAAACCAAATAAGCAGAAATAACAACCCGCAGCCCTTCCTGCTGAAATGAAGATTTCAATAACCTGTGTTGCAAATGACAATAATAAGCAGTCTCTTCTGTTTCAAACCGCTATGAGCAAACGTGCCGGGGGTAGAAATAAGGCTTCAGAGCGATGGCTCAGATTAAAGAGGTTTGTGCCGAGCAGGGGTGAGGGAGGTGCATGTTCCTCCCAAGCAGAAAGGCAAACAATGCTTTGACTGTTTCCAGGCAAATGGGGCTGTTTTAATCACCCCCCTGCTCCCTCTCAGCGCAGCCGTGGGAGCGATGGGTACGCGTGGCGCTGGGCTTGACCCCCGGCCGGCGAGGGGAGAGCACGCACCCACCGCCTGAGCAAAGAGCACAGCACAGCATCGAGCGTTAGGGGAGAGGAGAGGGGAAAAAAAACAACCACACACAGAGGGAGGCCCGAAACCCCCCATCTGACACGCTCAGCAAGTTGCTGTTTGGCATGTTGGTGACGCCACCAGCACTCGGAAAGCAGCTTTCTCTCGCAGGGCATTTATTGAGAAGATTATTAAAACCTGTTTCATTTAAAAACATTTGGCCGAGACCTCTGCGTAAGGTGGGAGGGCATTTTTTGCCCACATAAAGGAGAATTTAAGGGGGGGGAAAAACAAAACCTCACCGACTTCCCTGATGGCTGCCAAAAAAGGTCTTGAAAGAGCTTGCCTTGTGAGTGAGAGGGACACCAAGAAGTACTCCTTGGCCCTAGACAGGTAACAACACTAAGCTCTGTTTCCTTCACTGCCATTGCTTTGTCTTTGAGAGCACTGCTGAAGTCAAAGGACGGGAGTTTCACAGTGTGCACAGGGAATATCTTTCACTACTTTCAAAATGTTTTGTGTGATTTTTTCCTTCCCAAACTTTCTTATTAAATGTTTGATGCATTTACTAGACAGCAGCCTGATGTGTCTGCTTCCGTGATGGATTGAACCAATCTACTGTTGAAGCAAGTGTCTCCTGCTATGTATTTTATAAGCTTAGTAGATTTATTGTAGGATGCAAAACCTCATGGATTATGCTGCAATTTTAAGCAGAATTATAATAGTGCTATTGACACCGTGTTTGATGCAAGACTCCTTCATGCTTGAATGTCTAAATAATCTATTCAGTGTGAAAGAAATGTGATGTTGTTAAGGACTTGATCCTGCAAAACTTTATTCATGTGGATAGTCTATCAGACTTGACGCTGGTGTACCTCTTGTGTGCCAGAGGTCCTGGGAGTAAATGCTTGCTTGAGCGAGGAAAGACCCTCCGAAAATGTATGATATGCAGTAGCTTGGGTTAAAAAATTAGTATAAATATCTATCACAAAATAGTTTTACAGTTGAACTTATTTTCATTCTTCCTCTTGACTCAGACCAGCAAGTTTTTTTAAAAGAAAATAGCTGCTCAGTTACAGCTTAGCACCTCTTGACATTTCCATTATCTCATTGGTTTTCAGGTTATTTATTGCTTGGCTCTCTTAAAAAGTGTGGGACAGAAACTTGGCATACACACTGTCAGTTCAAATGGAAATCTGTCTCTCCATGTTCTTATACTGGGGTCACTGCCATCGTATTTTAGTTATTTGAGTGTCTGAGTTATTATTTAAATATTATTACATGGCTCCATAAATATACATGGCACTGTCCAAAATTACTTTTGTGGTAATATTTATATTCTAAAAAGATCCCATATGATTCTGCAATTCATTTTAGTTACTGAAGACTCTCAGATCTATTTTGATAGTTTGCAATTTTGTGGGCACAGCTTCAGTGGTTGAGGTCCTTTGGCCCTGTGCCGTCTCTGGACACAAGGACGTCTCTGGACGAAGCCTTTACAAGCTGTGGGAAGGGGTGCCCTGAGGCAGGGAGGAAGCCCTTGGTTTCCCTGGATCACCAGGAACAGAGAATGTTCCCGGTGAGAAGAGGGGCAGGATGCACGTTGGGGGCAGTAACACCTGGCAGCTCATCCTCCTGTCTAAGAGCTGACTCACCATCTGGAGGATGGTTGACTTCTTTCTGATAATTATTTCTTAATTTAGGGTTGAAGTTAGTTGGGGTTAACCTAAACAAGTTGCAGTTGTTGGGCTGATATTGGTTGCTGTAAAAATGTCCAACAGCCCCAGAGTTTGAGGGCCAGTGCCAAGAGGGCTCCTTAGCAGAGGTCCTGAGACACATGAGTTACTCCAGCTCCTGAGGTGTGTGGCTTTTGTGTTGCAACCCCTCTTGGCTTTTCTTGCCAGGTGAAGTTTGATTAACTGCACAACCTAATTACTCCATCCCAACAATAACCATAAAGAGGGGCTGGGAGCTGGAGGAGCTGGCAGCCTGGGGGAAGCTCTCCCCCTGTTTCCCCTGGCAGGGAGGGAGCCAGCCCGGCGGGGGGAGGCAGCCTGCTGGGCTTGGGCTTGCACAGACCGGCTGCAGGCACAGCTTCAGGTGTCTTAAGCCGATCAGTAGCAATAAGCTCATCTTAGCCTTTGGTATAAATTACCACATTTTTCCGTTCCCTGTGTGTAGGCTTAATGAATAGCTCTAATGCTTTCAACAGAGTTTATTTTGCACAGAGATTGCCTATTTCTTTGTCATCCCCCAGCCTCTTTCTTTTTAATAAATGCCATTATTACAATATGCAGGGAACAAAACTGTTTTTATCTTAACCATGTGAGCAGGAAGTCTGAATACAGACCCCGTTCCCTGCACACAAGGCTGTTGGGGAGAGTGTTTGTACATGCCAAGCTGGTCTGTAGTCACTGGTGGGTTTGGATGCATTGAGGTCTCCCATGTTGAACTTGAAATGCTTACAAGGAGGTGAGCTTTAACCCAGGTCTCTGAAAATAAGGTCAGCTGTAGACTTGTAGGATAATTCAAATTGGAAGGGACCTCTTCAGGTAGGAAGAGGTCTCTGGTCCAACCTCCTGCTCGAAGTGAGGTCAGCCAAGAGATCAAACAAGGTTTCTCAGGGCTTTATCTGGTCTAGTCTTGACAAAAAATCTCTCAAGGTGGAGACTGCATGACATATCTAGGCAATCTGCTCCAGTACTGAATTATCCTTACAGTAATTTTTTTTCCTTATGTTCATTCTGAACCTCTCTTGTTTCAATCTATGACCATTGTCCTCATCCTTACTCCATGCGCAGGCACTAAAGCTCCACCTTCTCAATAACTTCCTCAAAAATATTGTCAGGTTGCTGCTAGGTGTCCCTGAAGCCACCTCTTCTCTAGCCTGGACGAGTCCCGTTCCCTCCAGGCAAGTGCTCCAGCCTTCAACCATCCTGGTGGCCTTCTGCTGAACCTGTGCCAGTTTATTGATCTTTCCTGTGAGTAATAGGACACCACTTCTCACTAGCCTCCAGCAAGGGTATGGACCATAATTGTAACAGAGTCTGAAGTTGAGCACTCAGGACCCCCTGCCTTATGCAAAAAAGTTGTCTGCAAGGCATATCAAGTGAGATTCATATCATCTCTCTTTAACTTATGTCTGAATTAGGTGTCTTTTTGTCTTTTTACAGTTGAGGGTGGTGGTGCTAGAAGATAATTCTTCAGATGATTAATCATTTGTTATGTTATTTTTTATTTGTTATCACCTGTCTAGTGATATAGATAACCATTTATCAAAGACTTGGGAATATCTTGATCAAACTCCTGAAGTGGCCAGATGATTTTTTTTCTTTCTGACAATAGATCAATGTAATATTGACAAGAAATATTCAATATCTCACTTCATAAATCAGTGGATTTGCATTAGATGTACCAACTACGCTGTGAACTAGATTTTGACTTGACCTAGCATGTATTTCTGGGTTTCTTATATTCTTTATATGTCATTATAGTGGGATTTTGAATACCACCACACAAGTGAAACTCGAGGCTTCTAGTCTCAAAGTTTTTGTTTTGGTTTTGTCTTTGATACAAGAGAAAATAAAAAAAGCTGGGGGGGGGGACAATGTTGAAAGTAGGAAAGATATGTAAAAATCTTAGGGCTTGTCTTAATGTAAAAGTTTTTAACACAGAGCATTAACGTGACCTGTAGTTATTCCTATCTATCAGTGAAGCCTTAGGCTTGTAATTGATTCCTGCCTGCCAGGCTCACACCACTAGGCAAAAAGTTTGAGGTGAGCCTGGGAGATGATTTCTTTGGGTGGAGATTGATTTTCTACAACAAGCATATAGGGAATGTTTTCTTCTTTTTCTGTGTTCCTTCAGGCTATATGAAAACTCTTATGGGATCAAAGAGTCCTCATCAAATAAAGGCTTTTCACCACTCCTTGTGCTTTGCAGCAGTCAATGCTCAGGAAAACTTGCGTGTTTCTTGTGACTTCTGAAAGGTTTGAGCTGTGGGCCCTCCAGTTGTCGTCTCTGTACTGGCTTGTCAGCTGACCCCAGGAGCATGCAGGATCTTAGGGGACTCAGCAAAATCCATCCCTTTGCTTCTGCCCTCGTGTTAGATGACATGAAGACTCTGTAGAAAGCACTGTGTCTGCCCAGTACTGGCTGTATGCCATCTCCATTGTCCTCACTTCAGTTATGCTCACTTCAGTTATGCCCACCTCATCTCGGAGATAATTAGAACTGAGATAGTAAGAGGTATGAAACAGAAATTAACTAACTAGGACACCAGCTCAGGAAATTAGTGGTTCGGGTATATAACAATGATACATAAAATCATGAATGATGTGATGAAGCTAAACAGGGAATGGTCATTCATTATTTCTAACAGTACAAGAACTAATTAAAATATCAGGCAGACAGCTTAAGAGTAACAAAGGATGAATTAGTTTTACACAAATCATAATTAAACTGTGGAACTCAACACTTTCAAGTCAGCCTGGTTCGTGGAAGAAAGCTCTGTAAAAGCCTATTAGACACAAGCTCGAGTTCAGCCACCTCCCAGACTCCAGGTTTGTGTAACTGGGGAACAGTACCGCTCCAGACACCTTCCTTTCTTGTACTTTGTCTTTATGTATCCTCTCATGCTCATAACACAATTTGGATACTTGGCTACATGCTCCTTTGGTCTACCCCAGTGCAGCTGGTTTTCTACTGTTAGGCAGAGGAAATTTATTCACAATACATTTATGCATACATGGCCAGGCCCCCAAAATGACACTAAATAAAATAACCATGAGAGAAATTCCCACCTAGTAGACATCTAAATGTATGCAAATATATAAATATTTGCCTTTGTTTTGTGCCAACAATAAAGAAAAGGAGAAACTGGACAGTGAGGCTATAAACAGGGTCTTAAATGACTTGGAAATTTTCAAAATTGGTACATCAGTTGAAATTGGAGTGGTGCCAGCACAAGCGAGGTGACTATGGCTTTGATAAATTTTTCTCTGAAGGCAGTTTCATTATCCTTTCAGGCACCAAAAATTACTATTTTCCCTTGTGAAGGAGATGATCTCCTGTGGGAAGTGCAGTGATTCCACATTTTGCTCTTTTGACTGGTGATCTCATAATGGTCTAGGAGGATGGCAATTATTCCCGTCAGCCTGCAGATCAAGGCACCCAGCAGATCAAGTGAAAACAAACAAAAGGAAGTCATAATCACAAGCTCTTGCTAATGATTTGTATGGAATCTGCAATATGTATTAATATTTTCTCCTTCCCCCCTTCCGGGAATGACTCAGTAGGAGCCTTTCTCTGACATTCCCCCGACTATCCTTTTTTACAAAGGAAAGAGAATTTGAAATGGAGAAAAGATTATTTTTTAATCTAGGACTCTGCTTGCAGTGTGCTGGTGCAGAGACGTAGCTCAAAGGCTACATCTTGCTCTAACACACTCAGAAGGGGTTTATGGTTTGACAGAGCTGATCTCTGTACCTTGAGCTTTTGATTCACACATTTATAAAACTGTCTCTTAGATTCTTTTAATTAGTGGCAGGCTGCTCTTGGAAGAAAAAAATAATGGTTACGCAGGGGAGCTGGCAGGAGTCTTCCTAACTCATGGGGCCAGATGCTGCTCTGCCAGTTCAAAGGGAGCAGCGAACGCTCGCCACCTCTGACAACCGGGCCGCTTTTGTTTAGGTACCCTTTAGACAGAAAAATGTGACATTTGTGGGCTTACGCTGTCTCTGTTTGCTTTTGCATCCGTTCAACCAGATCTGTGGGCAGCGCTTTCCTAACCCTCAGTGGTACTCTGAGGTTTTGTTAGCTGATGGAGAGACTCGAAGATTAAAAAAGGGAGAGGGATCACAAAGCGACCTATTTTGTTAACAGCGAGGAAAGGATTCGGTGGCTCAGAAATCTGCAGGGGTAATTTTGGTATCGTTGCCCTGACAGGCTGTTCAGCTGATCATGGCTCATGTCGTTAAGATGATTTTAACGTTCAGTGCCAGATGATGAAAATTGAGTTAAAGGGAAATTAATTTTACATGCAAAACTACAGAAAAGCATTACAAGTTAACTCCAGAGAGGGATCACGACAAAGAAAAACTTGCATGCCCTGATCTCCAGTGAGAGGACCACAGTATTTTATTCAACCATCTGGAAGGAATCAATTTGTGGTACCTTCTGAGTCTAATTCATCAGGAAGAGATTGTACATCAGTGACACAGTGCACATGAGGAGTTTGATGAATGTAAAACCAGAGGACTGGAGAAGGAAAGGCTAGCGGGGACCCTGGCTGCCAGATGGGCAGCCCATTCCCCAGACAGCCCAGCTCCCATGTATTTGTTGTTGTAGGGAAAATAAAGGAAAACACTGACAAAAGGACTAAGAAAACTCACTGTCTTTGGGCATCAAGCATTAAAATGACCAGTTGCTCTTTCAGATGAGCTCTTTGTCAACAGGAGGAACCTCTCGCCTCCACTGAGCAAACAGAGACCACATGCTAACCTGGCTGGAAACAAGCTGACTCAGGGGAACATGTTGCATCCTTGGAACATCTCAATAATATTTACAAAACTGAATCGACACTGATTATCTACAGTTGCAGGGCTTGGTTGGCAAGGTGGCTCAGCTCTTCTCTGTTCACTGGTACCTCCATGGGGCTGTCGAGGTGCATGACGAGGGGCTGAGGCACCTACAGCTCTGCAGCTGCCTTTGCCCCTTGCCCATCAGTGGAGTGTGGGCTGTGGGGCACCTGGCAGGTCTCTGGACCTGCTGAGCAGCTGCAGTCCCCTCAGGATGCCCAAAAAGACAGATGGAAAAAGCTTGTGATTTCAGTACAATTTTTTTCTTGACTTCGACTACTGCAGATTGGCAGCCACCAGCATGATTTCTTTCCAGCAAGATTTTAGGCACCTTGACACTTCCATAAACAGTACAGAAATGCTACAGAAAGTCACCTCCCCCCCACCCCCACATCATGCCACCAGGCTAATGTCAGAGTTGGAAACAGCAGTGGAGTTTGCTGCCTGCCCAGGTAGGCTTGAGGACTACGGTCCTTCACACACAGACCTCAAATAGCTGTTATACATGGTCATATGGATGTTACACACGTGCATCTGGGCAGAATTCACCTTGTTGATGTCATAGTGTGCTCCCACAAGCCTCAGTACACGGCAGGGGATGTTTTACCAATGTTAGGAGCAGCTGCGGCAACAAATGTTGTATCTGGAGAGACACAATGGTTTTGAGTTGAGCTTTCTGGGACAGGGTTTAGGGGCTTTTTTGCCATTTTGGCTCTTCTCAGTTGAAAGGCAAACTTGCTTACCAATCTACTTTGGGGCCTCCCCTGGGGCAGTTTCTAGGCTGCTCTAGCAAAAGCACCAGATGCCATGGTCATTCAGGAGCTCCTGCAGTTGCAATGCAATGTGCTCAGCCCCGGACCCCTCTACCCCCATCCCATATTCCCTACACAGGAGCCCTGAGAAGGACAGCACCCAGGGTTTGTGACAGAGCAGTCTTGGCTGGGAAATCACCTTGTGATGGAGCGATGCTCAAAGAGCCACTTCTGCTGAATGTCTCACCTTTCTGTGAAATCAGTGGCACAAAGGGTCACCATACTGAGGAGAATTCATTTCTTTGATTTGTTTTTTTTTAGTGCCTTTGAAACTATTAGGCTAATACTTTCTATGCTCAAGCCCTGCTGGAAGATTGATAGTTTTTGTACATATGTGGAAATTTGAGACAAAATGGTTTTCCATGTAAAGAGAGGAGACAAATATCTTTAATCAATTATATTTGAGAAAAAGAAGATGTTATTTTTAACAGTTTTCCTGACAAAGCTGTTGGGAATAAAAACTTGAAATTTTCCATAGAATTGTCTCCATGTTATGCTGAATTTGGTTACTATTTGCATGAAGTATGGCTTTTTGAAAATCATACAGTTGGCATAAAATACACAGCCTAAGAAAGTCACCCTGTGCTTCATAAACTTCTAAATGATGTAGGAGAGCCCAAGGAGCTGAGAAATACAGCCAGAGCAGTCATTTCATGTGCAGCTCCCTCCCGTGGAGCCCTTCGTGTGCGAGAAAGCCTCTTCTATGACCTGCTTGGCTGTTCCCAGTGCTGCTTTTATCCTTTGAAAGCATTAATTACATAGTTTCTGGGGCTGTGGGGCTAGAAGCCCAAATAACCAGGGTTTTTCTTTCCTAACCTTCTGTTTCTTTCAATCCCGAAGGACGAGCTGGCATCAGAAGAATTTAAATGAGGAAAGGCAGCAGCAGGAAGCAGAAGTTACTGAAGCTAATCCAGAGTATCACTGCCACGGCTACTCACGGGCCTATGAGAACAGAAAAAGGGAGCAGCATCAAGCCAGGAGGAAGCTCTGTGTAGCATCAGTAATTTGCATCTTCTTCATGATTGCTGAGATTACAGGGGAGTATGTTTGCTCAAAGAGAGCTCAGTTTGGTGCCCAGCACAGCCATATTCTACATACTCTGAGTGCAGAGACCCATGAGGCACAGAGGTGAACCCACCTGGAATAAAATAACTCTCCTCTCTCCCGAATTGCTCAGATAATTGTGAGGTTTTTTAAAGTGAAATTATCAAAATATTTTCATTCAAGGATTGCATCCAGGCAGGAATATAAGGATCAGTTAATGGGCTAAGCTGTTCTCCCAGGACTTTAAGATCAGCTAAAAGTAGCTAGCATATCTTGACATCATGTCACAAAGGTTTCTAATAAACTGGGTTACATTTTTTGGAAAAGATTAAAAGATTTTACATGTTTATCCAGGGAAATGAAACCTCAGCAGATGAAGGCTGCTAGCTGCAGGATCTGATATTAAATGCAACAGTCTTTACAAAATCCAGTGAAATCCAAGGCCAGATTCACCATCTGGTTTTCTTCAGTTAAGTCAATGTATTTATACCAGGGCACGTTTATCTTTTAAATTGGCCTGCTGGTGTATCTCTGGATCAATGGAAGATTATTCCCTTGTCTAATTAGCCTTCACTTCTGGACCCATCCTACAATATCCAATATAAGTTTTTGGCTCACTCATAGAGCATTAGTTTTAATTTTGTCCAACTGATCCATTCTCTGCACAGCTTCTGTGATATTTATACCTAGCTGATAGTTCCTGGCTCTTTACTTTCCCCTTCTCCTTGATGAGGTAAGGTAAGTTAAGGCGTGAGGAACCCCACAGCCTTTTGCCACTTGTGCCTTAGGGGATGTAACAAAAATCAGCCAAGAAGGCCTCTGAAACCCATGTTTTCCCTGCATCTCAGGAGCCCCATAAAAACAGAAGACAAAGGCTTTGCCTTCCCCACAGGTGAGCAGTGGAGGCAATGAAAGAGCCGCTGCATTTCTGCCTTCTCCCCCGGCTGCCAGACCCAGCAGGGACTTCTCCAACTCTCCCCTCCCACGCATTTCATCTGCGTGAAGCCTCTTATTTGTAGGTCATGTGCGTTTCCCCCTCGAAAACCAGTGCATACCACTAATCTGCATGCAGCAATTTCCAGTGCCAGAAGTAATGTGTTATTAACAAAACCGTATAATCAGTAGGCTTAAGTTTGGTGAATGCAGCAGTGCTAGAGGATAATTGGAAGGACAGATGATATGTTAACTAAATGTTTCATTTTGCTTAATGAATCACACAGCTTTTTTGCAGTGACAGCTTAAGTAACAGGCTTGAAGACCATTTTGCTTCAGACCATTAAACTTTGACAAACCAGTTATTAACTGCAGTTATAGACAGCAGTCTATGGAGATTTCTGTAATTATGAACCATACATTTAATTTTTTTAATCGTTAGGCTAGACAGCCTGTGCCTGATGATTGACCATTGAGTGACTGACAATTTCTACGCTTTGTGGTATACAAAGCTATAAACATCCATTCTGGGCAATAGTAAGTCATAAAGGCCACTTGTTGGAAGTATTGATACGAACCAATAAAAGCCTACTACACAGGCTTTACTCTTGAAAATAAAGAGCATGTTCCCCTTCCTTCTCCTCTTAAGGCCAAACAGCTTCCGTGGGCATTGTTATGCTAAACAGAAGAAACAAAGCTGCAGGACTCGAAAAGAGGTTGAAAAGTTGTGTTTCTTTGAGTCCCTAGATCTTTCCTGTGATGCTTTTGCTCAAGCCATCTGTGCTGGCCCTTACTGCTCTCCCAAAAGGGGAACTGTTGGCTGAGCCTGATACACCAACTGTCTCCGAAAGACAATTATCTTCTGTTCTTCTATTGCAGATCCATCACTGTCTCTATGGACTTGGAGATATCAGTCAAACCGATGACACCCTATGTACAGCCCTGATATAAAAGTGCTTTCCAAGGATTTTTAGTGCCTAAGGACCAAATGTGGATTTCAAAGTACTTTATTTCCATTTGGACACTAGAAAGAGAGACAAATCCCTCATGTGTGCTCGTGTCAAAAAGGGATACAAAGACTTGACCAGGTTGCTAAGATAAGCAGACTGAGATCTCAGAAACTCACCCAAGGCATTAGTTATGCCAGCAATACATGAAATAATAATTTGCCAACATTTTTCAAAGACAGCCAGCTAGAAGCAAGCTTTTGCAACATTGTCCCAGAGAACATGGAAATACAGTATCTAAAATGCAGTAGGGTTTTGCAGGCAGCTTGTGCTTTACATATTTGTTTGCTGAAAGATAGCTGTTGCTTGGTTGTTAACATCTGTGCGTTGTCAGACAGGCCTGTTTCCCTCTGCTATGCAAAATTGCTTCCCACTTGGGAAACAATTACCCCACAAACAGTGAAAGTCTAGGAGCTGTGTCATGACCAAAAAGTATATGTGCATATACACCTGCTCATGTTCTGGGAAATCCCCATTCTGTTGAATTTTTCATTTTATTGCAAGGAATGAGACGCCCCCATATTCTGCAGTCATGCCTGCTCCCTTTTGGAAAGTAACTTTCAGGCAGCTGTAAATGAGATATATAGGGAGGCAACAGAAAAAAATAAATATGTCCTGTATGTGCAATATACATTCTCCTGCAGTGACAAACCATACAGTATTAGGCATTATAATCTAAAACCTGCATATGGGAGGAAATTAAACAGACAACCCATCCTGCTGGCATGACGACTTTCTATCTATAAGGAAACAAGAGATGTGTCTACATGTCCGGTTGGCAGTGGTGTCTTGCCAAGGTTTGGATGAGGCATTTTACAATGTTTTTCAGGATTCATTGATTCTCATATGGGTTGTGATCAGGAGAAACAGGTGGGTTGAAATTAATTAGATGATTGGAGAAGGGCAGAAACATATTGCCAAATGCACAAACTATATGTTTTGGCTCTATTATTTCACATTTCCATTTTTCTATATTTTCAATCTGATTAAAAGATTCCCCTGCTATAGCAAGTTGGCAGGACAGCTTCCTGCCTGTGATTGTCTTCTCCTGCAGCCACCAGCAGCTAGGGTAGTTTAGAGCAATCTTTTATTTTCTTTGAATTTCCCTTTAGCACTGAGACATGGTCAGAAGAATTTGGCAAAACAATATCAGGCTTAATAGGTAAAAGAAATGTGGTTTCAAATAGCCTAAAATGGTTTGGGTTATTTTTCAGAATTCACATGAAACCAAAACCTCCCAAAGTAAAATTACATTCAGCCACATTTTTTCAGCTCTAGAAGGAAAATTAAATCATGCATTACAGATGCAAAATGATTGATTAGTCCTGCAAACAGAACATTTTTCTCTATGCCCTCACCAAAATGGTCGGTTGTTTATCACAGCTTTTCTACTAGGACCTTTCCTTTTCTTCTTGTTCCAGTGTTGCCTGTGACAAATAAACAATTGGGAATCCAGCTACCCAAAACTCAGGAACAATACACATATTTTCCTATAACAAATAAGAAATTAATCCCATAAGCTAAGTCTCTGAGTCGTTGCACATATATAAAAATATCTATGGTCTGTGAAGAGTTAGTGGGAGGATCCTGGAAATGTGATCCCTAATACTGCTTTTCACCAAGAAACCTGATACTAAAATAGTCACAGTAAAACAAACCAATAGCGATAAAACCACAGCATTGATGTATCACAGCTCTTACTGTCCTTAGGACTCTCTCTCTTGGACAAAGAAAATTACCTTATTTCTTTCATTAATTACTTATTTTCACTGCATGAATGAGTTTCACGTGAAATTATCTTTGAACAGTTTTGAGTCACATCTACAGACACTGAAAGTTTAATGTTCCCTTTGATTCACAGCAAAGCAGGTCTCAAGTTTGATCTGGTCGACTCAAACTTCTGACCAGAGCCATGATACAGACATGTGTTTCACACAGGTGGGCAGATCGCCGGGAGCCTGGCAGTGATCACCGACGCGGCACACATCCTGGTGGACCTGACAAGCTTCCTGATCAGCCTCTTCTCGCTGTGGCTTGCCTCCAAACCTCCCACCAAGCAGCTAACTTTCGGGTGGCACCGAGCAGGTAGCAAAAGTGTCACAGTATGAACATGTGGAACAGGAAAGGGGAGTTATCATAGCCAGCCACTGGAAAACCTGCTGATGCTTGACAAAGGTCTGCAGATATTTAGTTATAGTGCACGAATGTTCTCAAAGCCCCCAGGACACATGACAAAGAAAGCAAGCCAGTGAGCTTCAAGGAAGTAAAGAACACAGGCATGACTTATCTACACAGGTGTCTTTCAGTTGATTATTTAATATAATTTTGGGCTGGTGCTAGCTTTGGCTGATATTACAGCCACTTCTCTCAGTGACTTGAGTGTGAGGAGGACTGAGTCCTATGAGGATTATAAAAGCAACAATACCCATAAAAATGAGGCAGTTTCTCCATTTATAGGATGATAACATATATATAAAACATGTATAATGTTAAATGTATTCTATAACAACAATGTTATACTTGTAAAAAAGTGAGATTCTTTAACATTTACCATTTTCTAAATCCTCTCTCTGCCTATCTCTGTTGCTGCTGGTTTTTATCAGCTGGAAGCACTGGTAGGTTTTGGAAGTTCTCCATCCTCAACCAAAATCGACATATTTACAGATGACACCTAACACCTACTTAGCGCCAGTTGATCCATAATTACTTCTTGTGCTTATGCTCTCTTAGCCTGGGAATAAAGGAAAGTGAGAGACTTCTCTCTTGCTGATGAGATGGTAGGCAGGTTGACCCACGTCACATAACTTCAACCTCAGTTTGTGTTAGTTTTTTTAAGCTTTTTTCATTGCAATGCAGAACGTCAAAACCAATCTTTTATTGCCATTTTATCCTGGTAGCAAAGAGAGCCCTGCATCAAACCCCAGTGGCTATTTAATTGCATTCTATGATAGTTATCCTGTTTCTTGCTTATTTTCCCAGCTATATTTCCAGTTCAATATGCAGGTGGGTGCCTTAATAGAGTAGCTGAGGGCAGTCAGGTGGGTGGCAGAGTCCCTGCGTGCTGACTACCAAAGTCTTGCAGCTGCAGCCCTCCATGGGTTTTTTCAGTTTTTCTCAGAGTGACAGATAGGGTTTGTCATCCAAAGGCTGTGTATGACACGGCTTCAGCTTAGCAGGAGCCATCTGAATGCCTCCTGTCTTCTAAGCCAGAACCAGGCAGCAGAATCAGTCAAGACAGCAGTTCAACACAATCCTTTCAGTGTGCAGCTGCTTTCAGCATCATGGCTAGAAGCATAACATGGCAGGAGATTGATAGCAGGAACCAGACCTACCTCCAGGTAGGAGCGCTCTCTTCAACCTCAACTTCTTTGTCCGGGGTATGATTCAGAGTTTCCCAAACGATTCCATCCTATTGGTTGCTGTGCTCTGTTTGTGCTGGTAGTTCTGAAGAAATGTAACTGAAAACATCTTGAGCAAAACAATTCATACCAGTGAACTGCTCTGTAAGCTTAGCTAAACTTTTGCTAAGATACCACATTGAAAAGTAATACGTATTTTCACCTAAGTAGGTAAAGATGACCTCTAACATTTTCAGCTGTGGAGTATATGCAGACACACACACACACAGAGATATTTGTTCAGGCATTCACAAAAGCTGTGGGCTCCTTTCATAGCAACAATAGCACAGACATCAACACCTTCACTTGGGCCAGGTTTGCAGCGTCTCAACCTGTAACTTGGAGAAAATATAAACACCAGGTTTATCAGAAAATATAACCACCATGCCTTGTGTTAGCTTCTCTCTACCTACTTTCAAGCAAAATTAGATTTCCTTGTCTGTGCGCTTTCATTCATTATTTGTCAGTTTTAGACAAAATGGTTATTTTTGATAAGCATCTGGAGCCTGGACTGCTGCAAAATTTGTGACTTTCATAAATATATATTCAAAATGATAAGCTGACTTACAGCTGCTTTCATGAACTGACAGTGGAGGTCTGCACAAGTTCTTCGGTCTGTCTATCTATTGCCTTTCACTTTTCTGTGAATTTTCCTTACTATTGTTTCAGTTGTGCTCATAAAGTGCCACATTTACCCATTCAAGTCACATGCCAATTACTAGTCCCACATCCTATTAAAAACATGCTGCACTTTCATACAAACATCCCCAGACCTCGCCTATGGCGGTGCAATAAAAGGTGGCCTTGGGGATTGCATTTATTTGAGCCCAACTCAGAGCCAATAGAGACAAAATTAAATTTTGCTGCCCCAGGGAAAAAAATAACTTGTTTTGTCCTCATCACTGCTGGTGGTACAAAAATTATTTTCTGGCACTGGCAGGAGAGTGGAAGGAGAGGTTTTTGCTGGCAGGACCTCATTGGGAGCTGTCACTGAAGTGTGAAGTGGTGAGAGGTGTGCAGAGACAAGAGAGGCTACTGGAAGGGGATTATGTCTGCCAGTGGGTTTCGGAGATCCATGCCTCTCTCCTTCCCTCCAGCCTCTGCTCCTGTGACCAAGATAATCTTGTTGGGGAAGGAGGGCTTGTTCCTGGGGTCCTCACATCGTATTGGCAGGGCCAGGCAACTACATAAAGTGTAAAAGAATTGGCCTGTTATCCTTCCTTCCCATTGCAGCTCCTTTTGCTCCTCCCAAAACTCCACAAATTATCTTTTTCTTCTCTCCATTTTATCTAAATTCCCACAAACTCAACACTGGAATGGCCACAAAAGTAGGAGCAGGTAGAACAGGGTTAGTCCACCATATACACAGGGCTGCCCTGGGCAGCCATTGGATTTGTTATGACCAGAAAGGGGTCTGGCCCCTTCTTTGTGAGTGAGCATCAAGGTTGCCAACACACAAGAAGTAGCTTTTCTGGCTATAAAGCTCACAAAACCGGAGCCATTGCCATCAACCTCTTAAAATTTCTTGTTTTTCTGTTATGACTCCTTTTAAAATCAGATTGTTTTAATTCTTAGAAATTCTGGGAGCTTTGATGTCTATGATAATCGTTTGGATGGTGACTGGCGTGTTGACATATTTGGCTAGCATGAGGCTTCTGCATCCTGATTATGATATTGATGCTACTGTGATGCTCATTACCTCTGCTTGTGCCGTACTCGCCAACATCCTGTAAGTTACTTTGTTTTCCTCTCCACATAACTTTTCAACCTTGAACCTGCTGCTGTATTTCAATAAAAAAGATAGAGAGATATTAGCCTCAAATATATTAAATGTTTATGAGTTTCATAAGAATATAGAAAGAGGTAGAGGAGAGAGAGCCTGCTTCTCATTGAAGGCTGCAGTTGCTCTCCTCCTTTCTGGTAGCTGCCACACTGGGAAGGGAAATTATAAATGCACAAACTCCAGGAAAAGATTAATCTCCATCTCACTTTTTATTAGATGTCAGAACATTCAGGAACTCTATAGAAAATGAGGCCTCATTAATTCCCCTGTTCACAGACTTTCTTGTTTGTATGCAAAAAAACTGAAACACCTAGGAATTATCTGCTTAGCCACTCTGTGTTTTTACTTAATGTGTTTGATTTTACCGTTCATCATTCAGAAGTGAGAGCATTGATGATGTGTATGACATCACTGCTTTCAACAACCCCACTGATACTGCAGCTTTGCATCTCTTGCAGCCTGAGCCTGATTCTGCACCAGACGGGTCCCGGGCACAGCCATGGGGGTCACGGGCACAGCCATGGGGGTCACGGGCACAGCCATGGGGCAGGAGCTGGGGAACACGCGTCGGCCCCTCTGGAAAAGGCAGCCCTGAGCAATGCCAGTCTGCGGGCAGCCTTTGTGCATGCCATTGGAGATCTATTCCAGAGTATTAGTGTGCTAATTAGTGCACTTATCATCTTCTTTAAGGTTAGTTTTATTAGTTCACTTGCCTTCTTTGCAATTAAGGATAACAGTTATTTTCATAGCATTGTGACACTAGGTACTTTGTAAATATTTTCTTTGTCTTAATGATATACATTGTAATTTAGTCGAAGACAATTATACTTATTCTTGGGAACTGAAATGACTGTTGAGAATGTACCACTTACTTCTTAATGTTTCAACTACAAGGAGGATTCTTTGGTGTCTCTCCCTTTCTTTGTCTTCATTCCCTATGCTGAGGAGGGAATCTGTCAAAGGAGGTCAGCAGTCATTCTGTACTAGATTAATGGAATATGTTATTCTTTCAGATTACCTAATTAAAAATGGCAATAACCAACAATAATGAAATTAACAAAGTGATGTGTTCATATTTTTCTAGCCAGAATACAAAATAGCTGACCCAATCTGCACATTTGTGTTTTCCATCTTTGTTTTGGCAACCACCATCACCATTTTAAGGGATATTTTGATTGTGTTAATGGAAGGTAGGACCTGATTCCAGAATCAATAGTTATATTTTGTTGTTGGCTTTTTTTTTCTCTCTTTCTCTGTAATGCTTTTAATTGATAACAAAAATATAATAACATACTTCTGTATCAGTTTCCAATATTCCCATACCTTTGATCATACTTTAATTCTAATTACAATTTTAATCACAACTGCTTTCTACCATTGCACTAGAAGATTTACACATATGCCAGTTTTCATAAAAATTTGTTTACTGGTGTTCTGCTAATGAACTCCTAATGCTTTCCTAAAACTGAGTTGATTTTCTTTGTCTTACGTGTAGCATTGCTTTTTATCACGCCTTTGGCATGAGAGGTGCGTTCACTGTGTAATTCTTTTACCAATGTGAGATACAAGTCTTTGCCAAAAAAAACACAAAGAAAAGAAAAAGACTGGGCTTTGAACTGTGTCTGTGAAATAGGCTGAGTGCAAGAAGCACAAGTTTAAAAGATTTTTAGTTACGCTGGTCCAGAAAATCAAGCCGGTGGAGTTTTCCAGTCGTGCTCAGGTACAAGGGAATAGACAATTCTCAGCACATCAGCAGCGAGAAGAACAGGCTTAGCAATCTTTAATCCTGTCAACTATGGGCCTGAACATTTGATTTGCAAGGCCAAATGACTTGAGCAGTCACAGATGTATGGTTTTGCCTTCCTTACACTGAATAATCTAACGCAACCTCTTTCTCAGCTATGAAGATGTAAGGATTAAAGGGAAAAGTAGCTCTAACAGTGTAGTTTTGAATGGTTATGAGTCACTGAGTGTGACTGTCTGCATGGCTATTTACTTCTCTTTCACTTTGCACCTACTTCTGCTTCAAGAAAGAAAATTTCCAATACTGCTTTCCAGTAAAGTTTCATTCTAGGGTTGGTTTGCTTTCAGTGATTATGAGATAGAGAGACATTTGTGTAGAAGCGCACCTAGACAGTGTGCAGCAACTGGCTGCACCTTGGCTGACAAAACATCAGATCTCTTGATTTCTGAAAAATACTAAACTACCAGGAAGGCCTGACAGCCCCTGACATACAGGGGTCTCATTTTCAGAGCAGTGATTTCCAGCTTCCTTAACCAGTGCTGACACGCCAAAACTAGCAAAGCTCTGTTCCCTTCTGCCACAAGGTCATTACCACTGTCCTGCTAGGGAGGTCTCTGAAGCCAGTCTCCTACCTCTGAAGTAACATGTTCTGCCCAGAATTTTCTAAAGAGAAATTGAATGTTGGAGCTGGTAAGAGGTGGCTCTTACCCCATGCATCCAGCCTATCCCAGGGTGTTGGCCCCACAGTCCCCGTGACTGGCTGTGTCCAGGCACTGACTGTCCATGGTTTTCTCTAAAGAGCATGTACATGCCAGCATTCTGTTCTGCTAAGTCAGAACTCCATATAGCATACCATTCTTGTAATAAATGGATGGGACAAAGCATACAACACTGAGGTCATTAAAGATTACAAATAACTATCAGTTACAGAATGAAAGACAAAATTAACTGATACTCTGCTTATCACTATTATACTTCAGAACTGGTGGGTGGCATTAAAAATATTTTTCAGTTAACTGATCCAAGTGAAGCATGATGAGCATAGCTGTTCGGGTAGTCATAGAGGTGCATTTCCAAACTCCTATGTCTCTCTCCAGGGAAGATATTATTAGTTAAATTCCTTGGTCAAATCTGGTTTTAGGTTAAACTCTGAATTTCGCGTTGCAACTCACCCTGTCACAATTGTCCTTGCTCTGACTGAGGCTCATCATCATCATCATCTTTTCTAAGAAGGAAAGCAATCACTCATTAACTAAACCTGGGATCTAATCTCAGCTAAGATTCCAGAGTCAAAAAATTCTAATATTTATATTTGTCTTTCCCTAAACAGATGCTTCTCTATTGTGTAAATGTGTTGAGGACAGAATCCCTCAGAGGTGCTCAAGTGATGCCATAAAATCTGCACTCACAAAAGATGTTACTGCAAAGCTATGACACAATGCGGCTAAACAACTCACTTCCCTACGTAAATCAGACCCTCAGAGCATCTCCTAAGACACGCATGAGTCTCACTCTTCCGTGGAGAAGTATAAAACAAGGGATAGGATTAGATTTCACAGTGAACTCTAGACAGGCTTTCCAAAGGATTGAATATTGTTATAAAAGTTACGCATCTAACTGAATAAAGATATATTCATGATGCATTTTCATCTAATGATCATTGTTACCTCTTCAAAATATTTTTCCACTCATTTCTCGTTTTAAGGAACGTCAAAAGGACTTGCTTATGATGCAGTGAAAGCAAGAATTTTAGCAGTTGAGAAAGTGGAATCTGTTCACAACCTTCATCTTTGGTCTCTGACAATGAATCAAACTATTCTGTCTGCTCATGTTGCCACAGGTCAGTAGATTTCTGTAAACAGGGAGTAAGTATTCAGCTGCTGCCTAGTAAAGGTCAGTCTTTCCTGATTGGGATACAACTGGCTGTATATCTGTTGCTTGTTAAAACAAATATAATCATTTTGTTGGAAAAATATCACCACCAACAACAAAACAAGCTCTCAAATCCTCCTCCCAGAAATCTTGCCAAGACAACAGGGACCTCTACTTAGCCCAAAACTTGAAAACTGCAGAGGTTGTGGAGCAAGGAAGAAAACCGCAAGATATTTTAAATAAATTAGAAGAATTAGACGCAGGCTGGATTTTTCTTACAATATCAAATAGATTTTGAAGTGGATTTGTCAAACTTAAAAACTGTTGATGTCTATAAGAAAAACTTACAGAACAAATCTGCATTCCTGATGCATCTCTAGCTGTAAAACAATTTTTAAACATAGCTTGGAGCACAGAGGTAACTCCAAGGGAACAGTTCATCTTTGAAAATATTCTTTAAAAATGTAATCCTTATCCCTATTGACAAATTGTCCACTACCCAGATCAATTTTCTTGCTTATCTGTTTGCTTTGTATATATTAAAGTTTATTAAAGAAAAATATTCCATCTGTGTTTGGCCAAGAATGGGTTCAGAGGCAAAGTCTGAAGTCCAGAGTCTCTGCTTCCCAAAAAGACTGAGTCTATCAGCCACCCGAATCACTTGGCACTATTGCTACTCCCTGACTGGATGAACTAATCTTTATTAAGCATTCCTGCTTTCCTCCAGTTTTCTGCCAAACCAAATTTCTTTGGTGATTACTCTTAGCTTAGCTCTTGCCAAAATTGCATATTCCAACCACGTTTGAATGAAGAAACTTGTGTTGACATGCAGGTTCCTGAAAGGAGGATAAGAAGGACAAGAAACACTTCTCAAAGCAAACTTCTTGTAAGAAGTTTGCAAATAGTTTCTGTCAGTAAATACTTACTCTACTTTCAAGTATTATATTAGATGCATTTTGATAATTTTCTGCTTGCTATCTGTAGCAGACACGGCAGACAGCCAGAAGATTTTGAGAGATATTACCCAAGCCCTGTTTGAGCACTACAGCTTCCACTCCGTCACCATTCAGATTGAATCGGGAGAGGATCAGAAACAAGACTGCGTCTTCTGTCAAGACCCCAGGGATTAAAGGGATCAGCCCTCTTAAGGGTCAATGGAGACTATATGTGCTGCTTGTATGTAATTGATTAAAAACAAATGGTGATTAACTGAACTAAAAAGTACTGCCACTGTGAGCAGGTACCATCTACCAGGAGAGAACGTGTATTAGGTCCATCCATCAGCTAGATTACCTGTCCATCAGCGGTTACTTTCAATTACAAGAGAAAGTATCTTAATTATTCTTGACTAGAGAAGCCGATTGGCACTAAAGCAACATTTAAGGGTGCCTGTTTGTAATTGCAGGCAACAAAAAACTAATCAACCTTCAAATTACCAGCAGACTAATTATCACAAAATGTAATGAAATGTAAATTTGGTGTTAGTAAAGCTCAGCACTCACTCAGGATAAAAGAAAAAATTTAAATTAGCATAAGGGATGAAGAGATCTGGGAAAGAAAGAGATGGTGGCATGCACTTTCCCTGTCTTCTGGCAGACACTCCTCCTCCTGCATGTTAAGGGAAGTATCAGATGTGCACCCTACTCTGCAGCATGAATCACAAGAGGCTTCACTCTACTCACCTTTGGAAAATAGCTCTTTGGTTTTTTATCTAGCCCTATCTGTTTTTCAGCCAAACTCTTTTCTGCCAGACGTGGGCAATATTCTCTACTACCAAGACTACCTATAACTCATATCACACTGCATCATGGTAAGTTGTGATAGAACATTTGTCGTGGATTTTTGGGTGTCTGTCACAAAGTACCACTTGGGGTTGTGACAATAAAACAGACCAGGTGTCCTCGAAAAGGAAAAAATAACGATGAAAGGAAAGACTGTGAGCCATTGTGAGTATCACATCAAGTATCCTTCACAGCATGGCCTGTGGGATGTTACTCTTTAACCCTGCTGCATCCTTGAGGTTATATCAGATAATTAAAAAACCCTTTGGCATATCACACTGTACAGGGAAGGGGCGTGCCTCTTCTTCAGCCAGCTGATTCCCAGATTCCTTATCAGGATGTGTTAAATCTTCTTCTTCTGCATACCTGGTGATGGTTACTGCAGAACTAGGAACAGAGAGTCATGTCTTTCTGCAGTGCCTCTATTTTTGTCCCATCAACTAAATTTAACCTCTCATCTGTTAGCAAAAACAAGGGTTGCGCTTCAAAATGCATGCTCAACTGCTTCTTCAAAAAACAACTTCAGATCTGCTCTTGGCCAGCGCAGCTTCACTTTCCATGCAGAACTAGATGTAATGTTTTCCCATTCCACAACCCTCACTCTCACAGCTGTAGAGCTCATTTTTTTAACAGGTTTGTTAGACCAGAATAAAGTATGCTATGCTGAGTGGTACTGAGTTTCCAGGCTGACAGCTGGAAAGAACATTCTGTTATTAAGGTATAAAGAGACCTTACTTTTTAGGGAATTCAGTTTTATTTGCAATAGGTTTACATTAGCTTTCTACTTTATCATCCTAAGGAGATTAGAATTTATTATTAGGGGCTTTTGGCTATGGATAATACATAACTATGTGATGATAGATTGATGTATTAAGCTGGCATTTGTTACCTGGTAGGGGGAACAAGAAATTATTCTGCTTTGTGGAGACATCCCAGAAGATCTTAGTCAGGTAAACCTCCCACTGAAATCAGATACGGTATTAAAACACAACACCCGCTAAGAATTTCATGAGTATCTCATTATTTACTGGCTTGAAAGTACTGAGAACATAGCAGTGGTATTCAGCACAGTGATAAAGGCAATCCTTGCCCTTTACAGCTGAAACTTCAGAAGATAAGACACAGATAAATCAAAGCACAGTAAGAAACCCTAAATGAAGAAATTAACTTGTATTTTGGCCAGTTTCTCTGCTGGTATAATTTAGCATAGTTGCCTCCTACCAAAGGAAACTCAGTGTGCTTGTTAAGTAACCTGAGCATCCTTTTCATTAGTTGGGGAGGACAAGTTAATAATATGGCTTTCATATGAAAAAAATGTCTTTCAAAATGTTTTGAATAAGATGAGGACACAGACCTGGGTATAATCGGGAATTTAGGGGGAGAGTTTTATGATCAAGGATAATGTAAAAGATAATGACTGGGTGACAGAAGCATCCGTATAGGACACAGATTCAGTTCTGAGATTTAGGCTGAGGTGGAGATAAAGACCAGAAGTTTAAGAGCAAGTGTTGATTTTGGGAAAAAATTAAACAGACAAGTAACATGGTCTACCAAGAAAGCTACGCTGAGTTGCAGAGCTGTGGAAAAGCTGGATGGAAGCAACACAAGAGGGGCTGGCAAAAAGAAAATTCAGCAGCAGGGACCAGGACTGATGATGTTATTGTCCAAATGAATTGAAAGGATGGAGAAGTCCTTAATTATGTTTTGGAAAAAGCAGCAGTGAAGTATAGAGACGTGAGGAAAGAAGAAGTTAATCCAAAATAATGATCCTTAATAAAAGGGAGCCAGGGAAAGTAGTAAAAAGGAAAGTTAAGAAGGAAGTGAGGTAGCAGCTGCCACCCACAGTCAGCCAGATGACCCATTAGACCCTCAGTATGGTAGCCTGGGTATGTGAGTAATAAAGGGCAGGGCAGGAATGGGGAGGAAGAGGAGATTTTTGGCTTTGTTAGCAGCAGTAGACCTTGTATTTTGGGCAAAAGAATTTAACCATGTATCTTTAGCAAAAGCTAGAGAGAGTGCAATTGTCTCTATTTTCTGTCATGGAATTTACTCTAGCAGATCACCGTAGCAGAAGTAATGCAACGGCTTATGAAAACCCAAGGAAAATTTACCTAAATATGACAGACTGAACATGAATTTAGAGCAAATATTTACCTTTAGTTACGAATATTGCTATAAAGATCTGAATCTTTTATGCTCCCACTATATATATGAATGTAAAATGTATATTTGTTGTTCATCCCCATCTAGTCTGATCCTCAGGGATATTATCTTGGTACAAGGTTATTTCAAGAATACTTTCTAAATGTTGGGGAAGGATTTCTGCAGAAATGCTACTGTGATATATAGAGGACAGGGCTGAGAAATTCAGAGACAATTTCTAGACTTCTCTGCTTTTATTAACTTTACATCCTTTTGATTGTCTGCAGAATAACTATAAGAAAATTGACAAAAAATTGCTGTCTCTAAATCATTCTTGAAATTACTGTGAAACAGAAAAGTATTTGTCATGTAAGTGGTCTGTTTTCCACATCTGACTGTTTTTTGGTGGAGTTCAGTTCATATAAGCAAGTACATAGCTTTACTGGCTAGCACTGAAATTTTATGTACATAAATACATTCATCTTCCTCTAAATTTTAATGTAGTCATTTTGCAGCTTGTAAATTATATAGTCCTCCATTCTTCAAAAAGAACTTTCTCTTTTTCACTTTCCACAACCAAAATCTAACGCATTGAGTAGAACCTGAAGATAAGGAGTTTGTAGAATCTCAAGACTTTTTGGAGTAGAAACCATGAAATGGGCAAATGCAAAGCTAAACTTTCTTCATTCAGTACTGACAAGGGCCCTAAGTGCCAGTATTATGCTGAGATTACCATCAAACATTGACAGAAATGTTTATAATAATTCAAACTAAACAGTTAAGGCACAAATCTGTCATTAGCATCAGTGGAATAGTCCCTTGCTTTAACTATAGTCATTTACATCCTGTGTTCTCCTGTCTGAAATATGAAGTGATTATGAGAATTGGATACACAATCAACGATTATATTGCCCACTTAGTCTGAGACTTCATGACAGTAATTTGTCATCTCCAGAGAAAGGCCAAACAAGATATCTCAGCCCTGTCCATGGCAGCAAATGTTGACCTAAGCAACAAGGACTGCGTAGGTCGGCAACATCATTCTTGCAAATGTCAAGAGGCTATATCAAACAATTTTGACTCTGTTTTTTCCTCTATTGTAAAAGCTAGCATGCTCCAACACATTTTCCTCAGTGCCTTCCCCTCAGCCATAGCACATATGCTCTCCTTCCTTTTTCATCCCCTTCAACTACTGTCCCCTTCTAGTCTGCTTTTCTATTTTTCCCCATTTGTCTTTTTTCAGCAATGCCTCAACTGACTGTCTGTTCAAATTTCAATGCCAGTATAATATTTATCATATATCCTTTCTGCTTACAGCCCTTCCCATTCTTCTTCAACCTGTGTGGCTAGATAAAAGCTCCTCAGAAAGAAACTGCTTTTTGCTCCATGTTTGTTGAAAACATGATATAACGAACTATCTTTTTTGTTTGTTTGTTTGACTCTCTTGTAAGCACAATAACAGAGATTTAATAAAAACAAAGAACAACAGCCATTCCAGACATCACATAATGGCTCATGTCAAGCACCACTATATATTTACTTTGTATTAAAGTTATTTAGAACTTTCACTGCCAAAAAATTATCTGAGCTGGCTCCAGCTTAAGGTACTCTTTCATGTTCTCAAGCCTGCTGGTAATCTCTTTCAGCTAAGACAAATAAAATCCTTTCCCACCTGAGTACACACAGTTCAAGCAAGAAAGGAATTGGAGACATCCAGTTCTTTAACTGCCTCCTTTGACTTCTCTCTGCTTGGACTTTGTGTCAGACAGTCAGTGTCTAGCACAAATGCACCGCAGCAGAGGGAGCTTTGGAGAGCTTCCAGTGGCTGGAATGGAAGCACAACAGAGGGTTTTTTACATGGTTACCAGTGCACATCCAGAATTTTCTATCCCAGGTGTTATGTTGATGAGAAACATGTCGGCTCTTCACTACAGTATCGGGGTTTAACTTTTCATTTAAAGGGCTCTGTAGCTTTGTCTCCTAAACTGCTGCTACACTCTCTGCCAGATGTGCTGCCTCTGCTTGCCACACACCATACAAAGTGTGGTGGCATGCAATGAAAGGTGTCCTGCTGTGACACATGCCGTCTGACTCCTTGCATGCTATAGCTATGAGCTTCTCAGCTATGGGGCCTCCCCCTGAATGGCATGGGCAGAACAATCATCTAGGCTTTGGTGAAGCACTGACTTATTTTTTCCTGCTGTGTAGTTATATTCTTCACTAATTTTCTTCTTGGAGACTGAAGCTGCCTGGAACAGCTGCTAATCCACAAAGAGGCACAAGGCACTCTGGTCTAGCTCCTGGTCTAGGCACTAGTTCTGATGTCAAAATGCTTGGAATCGGTGCGCTTCACAGCAGCAGTGTGCAACCTGGATCTTTAACTTTTGGCTCCTGCCCTGCTTTCTCATTTGCTGACAGGCAAGTGTTAGAAGTGCTTTGAAGGATGTGCTGTGATTTGAAGGATGTGCTGTGCTTTGAAGGAGCAGCAGAAACTGCTGATCAGCTTATAAGGACGTTGCATCCAGCCCTCCTCTGCAATAGAGATGGGTTTTGCAAACACAGGTCCTTTGTAGGAAGCAAAAAAAAAAAAATGATAAGGGCATAAACGGGAAATCCTGTGGGCTTCAATGCTATCACAGTGCCAAGCATCTGGGAAATGGTTGGGAATGAGCTGCAGAGCTGCGCTCTGCCTGCAAAGGGGTGCATTCCCCCTCAATATGCATGAGGAGCCATAACAATTCCACAGGAGTGCTAACGGGAGAAGTGTGTGAATGTGAAATGAAATTTAACAGCTCCCTCTGCCCTTTAAACTACACTTACAGAATTAAATGCAGACACAGGGATCATAAAAAAATGTTCTCTTAAAAAGAACAGAGTTTTGACTTTCTCTGAGCACTTTCTTCACTGTGAGTGTTTTCAAGAATTGTTCAGGCACACTCATTTCTACTGTATATTAGCAGAAAATACTTGGTCATCCATTAGTCCCCTGCTGAGTTTCAATTGCAAAGATATGACTGAAAGCTGGTATTAAGTGTGACAGAGAGGCTTAAGAACCATATAGGCTTCAATATTGTATAAAAGACATGAGTCAATAAGGCTTTTCAACAGTAGTTTAATGCCATTAATTTGTATTCTCCTAGCGTGTAGAGTTCGTAGCAGGCACAGCTCAGGTTCCTCTGAAATGGAGGAGTCTCTGTCCCCAGAAGGCTCTGCTCTACCAGAAGTGGAGAGACCAGGGAGGGGAGAGGGGACACAATGGGGAAAATCAGAGTGATTTTTCTGAGGTCACATCTGAGGTCTGTGGTGGAGGCTGTTCATGCAAACCAGCTTTCTCTGTGTAGGGTACCTAGGAAGAGGCACACAACCATATACCAGTTAGAACTTACCTGTAGGGCCTGAGTTGCATTAAACAGCTACCTTAATATTATGCAAAGAAGAAAAGAAAACCAGAGAGGACCCATCCTTAAAAAAAAAAGACACGAAACACAAGACACAAGGAGAAAAAAAACAACCCAAAAGCTTCCTTTAAAACTGCTACTAGAAGTGTGTATTGGAACATATCAACTTAATTTTCTTTAAAATCTACAGTTTATTTTTTAGTGATTTGCTCATGTAAGCAGGCTGACTTTGAGGACAGCCAAAGGTGTACCCTTTTTCTTGGGACGAGAAGCCAGTTTTACGAGATAAGAGATTTGCTTTCCATGAGAAGTGGAAAGGGATGTGTTACGTCCCTGTACAATGTCCAAGCACTGGAATGTACCTGTGTAGTGACAACATGGTTAGTGATGGAGACAGACAGGAAGCAACACAGTACTTGTCTGTGTTCAAATAATGTGAAAAATATTTTATATTTATCATGAATATGTCCCTTCCCAACTCTACCAAAAGAAGTATTGAAGACCTACCCAGGTAGGCACATTACTGAGCCTAGGCTGCAAGCAGGACTAACTGTTTCTTACTAGAAAAAAGAAAAATGAAGTTTTCTTTTTATGATCCACTAAATGGTGAGAGGATATATCCTGTCACAGAATAATACATTCAAGCTTAAATCCCAGGGATGGAAAAGAAGATTTTTATCTTTTCTTGTGTAATTCTTCAAGCAACTTAAATTTCCTCAGAGTATTTTAAGCCTCAGCTAACAGAGTGTCATTCCATACAGTATTTGCCTGTAGAATACTATATTTTGTTTCATGTTTTCACTTCTGTAATTCCAATTCTTCTGTAACATAGCAATGACTTTTGATCAGCCCTGGGTTATTGTAATGGAGGTGACTGCCTACTGAGCCTATATTTGGCATAAAATATATGTTCCTGAGGAGCTCATCTGTAGGTCATTTGCAGGGGATGTTCAGACTGTCTTAAGTATGAACCCCAGATCCCCAGGGGTGTTGTGCTTCCCTGTTAGTGGGCTATACAGCTGGGAAGTCCCGAGACTGAGGCAGTTTTCATTCCTCCCTCCTTCTATGTTGACACTATTTGGAAACAACTTGGGCATCAGCCATGGAATGTGATTTCAGCTTCTTGGAAAGCCACAACGAGGACCTGGTAAGGATTTCCTCTCATGCAGCTGTCATATACGGTGAACCCCAAGAATCTACTCCGTTCTGCATAGCCACTGCACCACATTTCATTTGCAGCTTTCCCTTCCTCAAAACACTGAGCTGGGTTAAGTGGGCAATGAAACACTGAAGAAAATATTTTTTAAAAAAACAGTGGAATTATTACCTACCAAAAAGCAGCAAAGCACTAGGAAGCTTCTTTGATTATTTTTCAATTTATGTAACAAAACATTATTGAGAGGAAAGCATAGAATCAATACTGAGTAGCATTATAGCTAGCTGTGCAGCAATTTAATGCTAGAAACGGATTAAGGTGACAGGAAAAGTCAATGCAGTCTTAAATTAAAGGTGAGGAAAGTCAATGAAAAGTCAAAGCTGGTTAGGAGTCCATCCAGTAATAGAGGCTAAAGCTGTGGTAAGTACAAAGTGCCTCAGTAACCTCACCTTATCACTGTAGCTCTGTGTTCTCCACGTTCGTTCAAAAGAGTAACTAGGTATATGTTTGTTCTCAGTTTGAACCATTAAACCATTTGAATTCATTGGGTTGTATCGAAGAGGATTTGCAAAAGGGGAGAAGTCTGGGGTTTTTATCTTTTCTTTTTTGTTTAGGGAATAAAAAGTGAATTTTTCCCCCTGGGTTTTATTTTTACTTTAGAAAATTCTTTTTCCCTGGAAGAACCTACAAACTAAACTCAATGGAGAATAAACAGGACTATAGCATGACTAGCAACAGAAGAGGCACCTTTGGTTAAATAAGGGGGAATTTTAGCTAAAATGTGGCTTGCTTTCTTATATTAAAACAAATAAAAAGGAGAAAAGTCTGCTGCATTCCAGCAACACCTCTGCCTTTAATTCTCTGGGGTTTAGAAACCCTCTGACAAACTGAGAAAGCACAACCTAATATTGCTCTTATTTCTTAAACAAATAGTAGCCTTTCTCTCTGAATTCTGTCATACTACTAAAAAACATGGCTATTCAACAGCCCTGGTGTGCTGTCAAAAGGCTCTTCTGATGAGTTCTCATACTCTCACTAGAATATAAGGCTGACCAGAAGAGACTGAAAATGTCATGGCAAATTTGTCAAACTTCTTGAATAGCTGTTGATATTTTAACATTTCCTGAACTTTGACCAGTTCTTAGCAGGAACTAGCTCTGGGCTTTGCTAGTAACAAGGAAAAACCGTACTGATGAGGAGACCTGGGTTCTAGATCTTTGGTTGCTCAAAGTGATGCTTTTGTAGCTTTACTTTTGATGATGCTGAAGGTTCAAGGTATGAGTCAAGCCACCTTTTAGTGTTCAGTCAGAGGTGATCTGGAAAATCTGTTTTGCCTATCTTGCAATTGCCAGTACCTAAGATGTCAGGCAGAGCTTTTCCTTGCTTTTAACATCTCCCAGGTGCGTAACCGAACTTGAAGCACATCTTGCACCCACCGATGCCAGGGAACAGGCTGTTGTTTCAATGCAGGCTCTGGTCCCTTGATGCTTAACACTTACCCTACTTGATAGAACAGCTGTAGTAGCTGCAAGTTATACGTTCTCTGGTAAAATACTGTGTTTAACAAAGCTGCTTTACCTATGTACAATCTGTAGTACCAAGGCATGCGCATCTGCCCTCAACCTCCAGGACCAATAGATGGTATTTCAAAACACAGTACTTTGTGACATGAAATAACAGTAAATCCACACTGAAATATGTGTCATGTCTTTCCCTCTCTACAGATGGCCAAATTTTCTGACTGGTGGGGGAGATTGAAATCTGCCATCACAGATTACAGATGATGAGGCAAAGCAGTTAGCATACTGGGCAGAAATTTGGGGGCTGCCGGTGTTCAACTCCAGTTTCCAAACAGTTCCTTGCACTACAAGAGCGGGAGATAAAAAGAGGTGTAACAGATCTAGCCTTTCACTATTGTCTTGCCAACTTCACTCACTCCTCCAACTGGCATGGTTGGAAGGGCAACTGAAAATTATGCTGGCTTTCATTCCAACAGCCAAAGAGTTTAATACAGGGTTTGTGTGTCTAGTTCCCACAGAAACCTAGGGGAGAAGGTTTGCAGGGAGAAGACTTCAAGACTCAGTTTGCTTGCTAATTGTTTTTCCATCATTCTGTTGATCATTAACATGAGTACACACAGGAAAGGCAATGGGCCACTGTCATAAGAACTGATTTATTTACTGACTTTTCTTGTAGTGGAATACTTGAAAGATGTTTGCAGTCTATTTCAGCAGCAGTGTTGCTTTCTAACACAAACGCATACTGCTATTTAGAGGTAAATACCTAGCAGAAAGTAACTTAAGTAGCAACGGCCAGGAGACTGGGTGCTTGTTATGTGAAAGACCCTCTTTAATATGACCTTTTCATACTTACTGCTTTCTACGATGAAATGAAATCCAGACTTTCCTCTAATTTTACTCAGTTAATCAACAGAGTGTGGGGAATTCAGGTGTAGAAGAACACCCCAACTGCCATGCTTCTGAATCTGAAAACACCATGAAATACAATATATTTGTATACCATGTCATAGCATCAGTGAGAGTTTTGCCTTGCTCTTTCTACTCTTCCAAAAAGTGCACACGAACCTGGGAGCACTCTTCTTGTGAGGGCACCCAGAAGATTTGGCCTTGCAAAAAGTAAGTGGGGCTAGGAAAGCTGATTACTGAAGTATTTAGCAATTTTAGTTGCCTACGGGACGAAATAGAATCTAGAGAGGAAGGACATGCCAATTTTAATGGGATGTTGCTACAACAAACAGTTTCACAGAGATTTTAAAGTTTATGGGATTTTGAAGAGTTAGGCCTATACTTCTGCTAATATTGTTCACATTTAACCTTGCCTTCATAATCAAACTAAAATTGAATGAGTTTTCAGTCCACAAATCCATCATACGCACATGCTGTTCTAATCTTACTCACACACCAAGGGAATTTGTTTCTCTAGCTAAATCCCTAACACAACATTACACAGATAACTTGACAGCTTATGTAACAAACACAATTTGGGCTGGCAAATGGGTATGGGGAGTGTGGAGAAAAGGAATAAAATAAGAAGTAGCTTCATATAGGAGGGAAAAGAGCGCTGTGAATTATTCTGCCATATAAATATTTCCTTCAGCTGCAAGCATGTCAGTGTGGAATGAGATGAAGCACTGAGATTAACCTGAAAAACAGGGTAGCGCTTAGTTCTTGAGGGAAAACCCAGGTGAAATGCTCTCAGGCCTTATCTACTCCCATTTGCCACACTTGATATATTTTGCTCAGATTTCAGAAGGAGTAGACTTGGTCACATCAGAGTTTTTATAATTTTTTATTTTATTACAGTTGCATCAAGTGGTCTTAATCAGTTTCTCTGCTCCTCCTAAAGGCCTGAAGCAGCAGTTGCAGAGTTGCAGCTGAAACATGTAGCATTTTACGAGACCTCCAAAGATCTTATCCTTTTACTTGGAAAAAAAACCCTTAAGGAGCAGAGCACGGAAACAAAGTTTTAGTGCTCCAAATGCTGATTTTAGCCATCACCAATGGTGCTATCATTCAGTCCCTTCCTTCTTCCTGAATGTGGTCTGGGTATCACTCAGGACTATGAAGATCCAAGCAGGTCATGGTGATACCTATTGTTGCAGAAGCTGGGAGCAAGGCTTGCTTCTTCTCTGCTGACACTTCAGAAAGTTAGTATGTGGGAAAAAACAAGCCGTTGAATCAACCAATGGAAACACCTTGTTGACCTGACTCATAAACTCAAAGAATAATTTAGGTTGGAAGGGACTTGTGGAGGTCACCTTGTCCAACCTATCGTTCAGTGCAGGCCTAATTAGAGTAGGCTGCCCAACTCTGGTTGAGTTTTAGATCTCTGTAAGGATGGATATTCCACAAGCTCTCCAAACAACTTATTCCAATATTTTGTCACCATCACGATAAAAGTTTTCCTTATATCAAAGAGGAATTTCCCAAATTTCATGTTGGATCTGTTGCCCCTCTGATCCTGTCCCAGTACACCTCTGAGATGAGCATGTCTCCATCTTCTCAGCACTCTCCCTTCTGTTAGGCCATTGCAGACAGCAGAGAGATCTCTCTGAGCCATCTCTGCTCCAGGCTGAACAAACCCAGCCCTCAGCCTCTTGTCCTACATCACGTGCTCTGGTCCCTGACCACCTTGGTGGCCTGTCCATTGACTCGCTCCAGTCTGTAAATGCCTCTTGTGCTGGGGAGTCTGACATCATAATCACAAACAAGACATTGAGCAAAGCCATTAAAAAATCAGCCATTAAAAATAAAGAAATCTCAGCAGGAACCTTGGGACCCCATGGCAAAATTTTCTTTAGTCTTATATCAGGACCTATCCATCCTAGCACTAAGATCTTGACAGGTTAAGGTGACAATTTGTCACTTTGGAGTACAGACAAGAAACACCAACCTCAACCACAAATTCTCATTGGGAGCTGAAATTAAGGCCTTAATATAAAGTTCAATATAAAGATGAATGTAACCCACATCAATTTGCTGAAGTTGTTTCTCTAATCCTCTTATGTGCATCAGCCCATCTCCCTCAGGGGACACAACATGCACGCAGTGCTTCATTATCTCTATTCTTCCAAGCTTAACTGAAGCAACCTATTCATAGATGAGGGCAAAGTCTTTTCCAGTCTCAAATTTACTAAAGGGACTATAGGGGTCCTGACGCAGCGTGCATGCTGTGTCTGCTCTTGTAAGGCAAAGGCTGATTTTGAAGGGTACTTGTTCAGAAGATGCTGTTTTGACTTTTCTCACTAATACCATTAGCAATTTCATCAGTGTACAGTTTATGTACAGGTCACTGTTATATGTTACAGCTTCAGAAACACAAAAGGATGTAGAGCTTGCCTCTCTGAGGGTCCTGGCACAACTTGGAGTTGACCAAACATCTAGTTCACCCTTGGTAAACTGTGCTTGTTAGTTCATATTTGGTTTTCATGACCTTTTCTTTCACGCTGCATTCTGTAAATTTCAACAGTTTCAACATGCTCTTTGTCCCCTTCTGTGTAAAAAACCCTCTCCATGGAAATATTTTCCTCTTTAATTTTAAGGGCTCTTTTAAAGACTTCCCCTGAGGCACTCTAGACCACAGCAGTGCCTCAGGACAGCTCTAAGCTATCTCTTTCCCTTTATGAAGCCAACAAAATGGGATTTTGATTCTAATTTAAAAATTTAAGCTGCCAGTAAGAAACAATTATCTATCATGGTTCCCATTTCAGTATGAATTGCACTTGACAGAATTTAAAAGAATGGTGCCCATTTCTTGCCCAATATATCTTTTCTTATCTTTGTTTTCATTTTAAGATTGTTTGTTTCTCCAATAGAAAAGATGGTTTCATCTGAGATAACACAGACCAAACTCGTTCCTATTTTTCTTTTTTATAGTTTGCCAACTATATTCAGTAACTCCAGTGCTGTTCTTCATGCTGATCCCATGTCTATTGGGAATTTTCTGTGTACTTGTATTCAAAGGCTGGGGATTCAGTATTGCTTCTGCTTTTTTGCCTTTTTTTTTTCCTTCTGGCATTAAGAGAAAGGCAAATGCACATCATTTCAGAGCATGGTGATTTTAATTGCCAGCACCTCAGGTAGCATGAGGGCTGACCCAATGGGTAACCAGAGTGGTTTGGCATTTGTGATGGAGAGGAGATGCCAATTACTTTGTTCAACAGGATCAGAGCAGCATGTTTCCTGCTGCCTTGGATGCTTTCTGGGATTTTAAATGCAGAAGTCTTAACATATTATTTGCTTTATCACTGCATCTAACCATCACTGATAGGCAGTGGCATATGGCAAATCTAGGGCTTTGCTGTGGCTAGTAAGATGTAGTTATCATGCGGTGCGGGTTTAGGACCCTGGCACCATGGAGAAATTTTGCTGGTTTTGTCCAAATGACTCTTGGAACAATGTTTATTAGAGAAGGAAAAAAAAAGAAGCAATCTGTAGGAGCCATTTGTCAACTATGGGAAAAGAAAGGGAAGGAAGGGCACAGCTATGACCTTTCCTAGGCCTCTCCCATGCCCTGTGACATACTGACACTAAACAAGTCCTGTGGCAGATGCATAAAATCATGAAGATCACTTGGGTAAAGGGTAGACAGATGAACTCACAACTGCTATCAATGGCAAAGAACCACTCCCCAGCACTGCATGGATCCTAGTGATTACGTGTAACACACCACAGTTATACAAAGGCCTTCTGATAATCTTTCCAACAGCAAACTTTTCTGCATCCAGAGCATTCTGGAAGATGATTAAATCTTTGTTGTTAAGAAAACATAACTGAGTTATATGTTTGCTGGTTACCTTGGCTAACTGCTGCGCACGTAAGCAGATACTCATGCCCCCTTGCATGCTGTAGACCAGGCTGAATTATGTAAATCATTATCAATGTATAATTTACATCTAAGAAAAAACAACAAATTTTTATCCAGGGTCTTCCTTCCCTTCCAACTGTGCCTTGTTACACTGATGAAATGAAGTCCTACTACTGGCTATGTGGCAATGCTCATACCCAGAAAGCCTTCAGCTTCTGAAACGAGTTAGATGAAGGCAGCGCCTGATTTAACATTTGGGAGAGCAGAAGGGACTCTGCAACAAAGACAAGGTGAATAAAAATCTTCAAATCTATCAGGGTACAGACTGACCATTTTAGGAACAGTGTCCACCCAGTCATCATCTATGGCTGTGTCTAAACATTAAAAGAGCAAGAAATTCACTTTGGAACTAACTGTTGGTGAAATACAATTAGATCAACTCCATCTTAGCTCAAGGCAGAGGTAGGTTCCTGAACTGAAAAACTGTGAGAGCCATGTGAATGCTGACATATTCATTCTCACCTTTAAGGAGTTATTATCCCTACTTCAGCTTACAGAGGAGTGAGAGGCAGGGAGAATAAGTGATTGGCCCAAGGTCACAGTCAAAATCTATGGCATGGACAGGAACTAAATCCTGATCTATTGAAACCAAGTTCTGAAGTTGAACTGCAAGATGACCCTTTCTTCATTTTATGGACAGGTAGTTAGAGGGCTTACTGATGTGAAAATAGTTTAATAATCCTAGCCAACGTGCCACAAATCTGTGGCTGTTGTACATAAATACCTCTCAGATTAACTGCACATCCTTATCTGTTCTCCATTCCTTTTGCTGGCTCAGTCAGGTGTCATGTAAAATTAGACTGAGAAGTTAACACGTGAAACATTTATTGATCTCAATAAGTTACAGTCAAATATGACCAGTGTCTTAATGAAGAGAAATAAAAGGTCATCTACAATGCTCATACAGTAACTGTGATGCAATTCAAAATATTTACAAATAACTAGTGTGTTCTCTTTTATCAATATAGAAATCCTTGCCTGAATTGACTTATTTTTAACAAAAGTTATTTCAGTTCTAAACTAGTGACATCAAACAGACAGTAGTTGCTGCTCGGTCCTTTTCTTGGAGACTAAAATTAGCTTTATAAAATGAAACTTTTTTTTTTTTTTTTAATGGAAAGCCTTTCTTCACTTTGGTTCCCTGGGAATCCTACCTTTGGCCTCTCTGCACACATTAGCAGAGAAGAAAAGACTCAAACTCTGCAGGTGAAATCTTTACTTTCCTCAAGGTGATGGCAAAATATCGATCAATTCAAAGCTCTAGCTTCACTCCTGGCACTCAGAGAGAAACATGAGAAGAGCAGCGCATAATGTAGATCTCTGCCTTACAAGTCCCATTCTCTGACATCTGCATTTGGATGGCCATCTACTGAAGTGACATGTTTTGGTCAGTTGCTTTGTGGGACTGAAAGCAAGAAGCATCACTTTTGGAGACAAGGAAATTCCTATTGGCCCTTAGATGTCCTTGCTTTGATCTAGCAAAAACTTTGGAGCCAGGAGAGAGGTGATACTGACTTGCAGACCCTGGAAGAGAGAAAGCCTGAGGGCCAGGCAGGACAATTCATCTTCAGCCCCTGAGCCTTAAAGGAAAGGCAAATTAATACCTCTTTTTCAAATGCTTGATTTAGTTCAGAGGAGACACTGCCTAAAGGGCATCCTGATGACATTCAGTTTTATATTTCAACCTCAGAAAGCTTGATAAATGCGTTTGAGCAGTTCAGAAAACTTCTTGGTGAGGAACTGGATAAGAGCAACACTAGGGTAACTGAGAATTTGGGAAAGCATAAACAGGAGATGAAAAAATATTATTTTTTTATACTGTCACTGTTGCAGTCAGTGTTTTCCAAGTTCTTCTAGCTCTGGGAATTCAGGCCTTGATCCTCAGAGCCACAGGTTTCACCGAGAATTAAGGACCATGTTGCCTTTTGGAGAGCTCGTTCTCTCCTGGCAGGCCCAAAATGGATTCTGTCTTGAAGACCTTAACCATATGCTGCAAAGTTTCCTTAACAAGGGCACCTTGGGGACATCAGAAGTGAAGGTGTCTTGGTGTCCTTTAAGCCCTTGGCAACCCTTGCCCTGCCTGTCCATTAACATTAGCCATAACACCATCAAACCCTGTGGCTCTTCTCGACTGGATGCCCCAGCTAAACACTTCCAGATTCCATTTCCCTCAGCCCTAGAGAAAGCAGGTGAGTGATGAAAACTTTGTCATTCTTGCTGACAGTGGAAGTGTCAGAGCAAATAAAAGATATCTTCACAAGAACCAGGTCATTTAAACTTTAATGAACTTTTTGTTTCAGCCTTGCCTTTTGACTGATCCCATCTATGGCAGCCAGGCAGAGGGGGACCTCAGCTGGTGTCACCACTGGTGGGTAGGAGGACCTTGGTACTGCACTGGGCTCCCTCATGCAGAGTTATTGCTCAGGTGGAACTCCTGTCAGCAGGACTCTGGGAGGGTCACAAGCATCAAAAGAGAATAAAACAAAGAAATGTAAAAATAAGAGGTTAATAGAAGAATGGGAAGTGAGCTGAATTGCCTTCCCTCACAGTAGCACATCACTTCAGCAAAACTGTTTTGGGTTCAGACCACCAGCACTGAAAATAGACATCGGCAAATAACAGGAACAGAAAAAAGTATTATTCTGTCAGCCTGCTGTCCTAGAGGCAGTGAGATGTTGTCATTATTCCACTACCAAATTAAGTCTATTGTAGAATTTATGTTAAACAAAACATCTTCCTCTGTAAGATAACTTCTGCAATGCAGAGAAACTTTTAGATTGCAAAAATTCCACAGCAAAAGACACCCTGCAAGAAAAACTTGCTGATAAAGGAGAATTTTCTTCAAACTGCCGTAAAAATCCTGTGATGACTAGAAAAGTTTAAGACAGGCATTTGGAAATGCAGCTGTCTGGGCAGTGTGAGAGCCATAGGGAAATGAGAACATGAATCTGACAAAAGCCTTTCTTGCCCCCAGTCCTGCTTGCTCTGAAATTGCACTTTGTATTATTTATTTCTGCAAAGCTGAAGTCATATTACTGCCACTTTTTAGTATACTCGGTACTGACAACTGTCAGTATCTCATTGATTCTTGCAATAATTTAGGGTTTATCTCTGAAAATTCACCTCTGGAAATAAGTGATTTGGTGCCAATCTCAGATCCTTTTTTTAAAAGGAAAAAAGGCAGCCACAAGGTCCAACCCTCATGGTCACTGGAAAATTTGAAAATGTAACACAAATACCTCCTTACTACCAGGCTCAGGAATCAGGTGGTAAATATAATAAATCTAACCTTTCCTTCAATCTTGTGAGTTTCAAGCCAGTCTCATATTATTTGCAGTTTGAGCATTGACCTTTGAATGCTTGGAGATGGGCCATAATAAAGTCTTCTTGTCTTTTTTGACAAAAGGGACCCTTCTGTCCCTTTGGTTATTCTGAGGGTAATTTCCAGGTTGGCAGCCTATCGTTGGCCCATGAGGCATTTAATCCAACAGTTATATTAAAAAGAATCAAGCAAGTCCAGGCAATACCCATTTTGCTTCTTCTGATTTCATTTCTCTTCTCTTCTTGTAGTTCCCTTCTTCTGGTAGTCGCACAGGGCTGCTTACACATGAAGCCCAGCTGGGACAAATGGCTGGTTCTGCTGTGGTGGGGAAGGTTGTCCTCCTCTCATTACTTCTATCCCTGCTCCAGAGATGTGTTACACTTTCCTTTTGTGGGTGTTCTGCGTGCCTCTAAATAAAGCATCTAAACTATTTTGGGAACCTTCCTCATGAAGCAATGGGCAATTTAGCCAATATTAGACACACCATCTTAAAATTAGGATTGTGAGAATCTGATGTTTATCTTTACTGAAAACTGGAAGCTGTGATTCTGGATATTCATGTTTAAATTTATTGCTGATTTTTATTTTTTTTGTCAGTTTCATATGTTTGAATGCAAGTAATGGCAGAGTTAGTCCTAAACTTTCTGAGAGAAAGTGATGAATTCCTGACATGTGTGAACACCATGGGCACGGGCAGAGAGAGCACTTACTGGCAGTTCAGGAATTGATTGCCTTCTGGAAATGATGCCTACTCATTTTTCCAGTAATGAAGTGCAGTTTTCCCTTTATTTTCTGATGCACTTTCTGCCATGGAGATATCAAATGCAATTTTCCTTTCTGATAGTTTCACCAAATTGTATTCATTAGCACTTTGAATAATTCAATGTCTTTCAACATTTGGATTGAAGCTCCTTTCCAAAATACTTTTCCTCCAATTCTGGAGACATTTTCATCTTTATGCTGTGTCAAATGCTGTCTTCAAGACTGTACTGAAGTTGCTCATTAGTTTAACACTTTCTGCTACTTGGAGGACTTTGCCTTTCCATTTGCAGCTGTACTTGGAAAGCCATAAACTAAGTAAATATTTGTCCTGCTTTGGGGTCAAACAGAACCAATTTTCTGTTCAGTAATTTTACTTTTCAGCTAAGCATCTTCTAACTAACTAAATTCTCTGAAATTAATGGCATAATTTTCAGACTGTGTCGGCTTCTAACAGAGATAAGGCTTGATGTTTATAGTTCATGCCAAGGAATGGTATGCAGAGAGGCTCTTGCTTATAGTCATTGCTAAAACACCCAGGGTCAGCTAACTGCAGTATTTGCCCCGTTGTAGGGTCAGAAGCAGAACAGCATAGAGGGGTCACACCTGTGGGGAGGAGAGGACAGGACAGGTGATCCCAAACTGACCAACAGGGCAATCGACCAACATCCCATCTGCATCATGCTCAGCATAAAAGCTGAGGGATTAAAGGGTCAGCCCTCTTTCTTCAATGGTTGGTGTCCGAGAGGACTTTGTTCATCTGCCTTTGATGCCGATCTGTGCGTTCCTGACTGCAGAGATGGAATCCAGTTCTCACCCCTTGCTGAGGCCAGTCTGGGTCTTTCCCCAGCACCTGCTGGTGATATGATGGTCATCCTGGGAGCTCGATACAGGTTGTATATATATTGTATATATTTCATTCTTTTCTTATTAATATTATTATCTTCCTCTTATTTATTATTTAATAGTTCATTAAAGTAGTTTAGTTTCTTTCCAGCTCATGAGTCTCTCCCTCTCTCATTCTTCTCTCACTTGGGAGAGAAGTTAGACAGAATCTGTTGTTCATTTTAGTGGCCATTCCAGCCCAAATCATGACACTATTTGATCTACTAGTGATGATGTTATCCATTAACTGTGACTATGAGGAGAGTGACTGACTCCTGATTTCTTGTGAAAAATACAATGATTTTTGACAACAGGAAGTAGAAAGCTAAGCCTTATCCCAACATAACTTTTATTTATACCATCTCTGAGAGATGTTCAAGCTGCCTTGATTTTTAGACATGCTGGCTGGTTCCTCTGAAGTAAGAAAAACAGTAAGTGTCCTCATTGTGTATGCATCATGCTGACTACATTCAGGAAAATCTCCACTACAGTGGGGAATATGCAAATCCTTTGTGGCAACGTCATTCCCCAAACATAAAAACAGGAACTTTTCGTTGCCTTAACAGTCCTGGACTACATCAATGAGAAATACAACAAATATGCAACAAGGGAAGATGCTCTTGAAACAGATCTTTTGCAGGATCCTGTGCTCTGGGATGTTTTATTCCCATGCTGTGGGACTGACCAATTAGGCAATTTAATAGTACAAGGCTCTGGATACAAGAAAAAGATGTTCAAGACAAGACTCTCAAGAGCACAAGTACGCATTGGGGAGAAGGAAAAAGACACATTTTATAACAAAATATAACTTCAAAAATTTTTCTGCTTTTTTCTTTTTATCAAAGTATGTAATGAAAGACGTAAGTGTACTAATTGACTATGACTGATTAAAACCAAACCCCCCTGAGCCTGCTTGCATGTCACAGGCTGTAAAGATATGGTAGAGAGACAATGTTCATGGTGTTTCTTCACCAAGGAAGTCTCAGTTATGAAAGAACACAGGGTCACTTCAAAAGCTAAAATATGCCATGGGATGTAGCATGGTTACCTCTGCGTCAGCTCCGTTCAGGTCTTGAATCTGATTTGCTTTATCATGCTTTACGTATATAACTTGATAGTTTTATACATATATGTGTATGGGGTGTGTGTTACACATACGGGAAAACATGAAAGCAAATATACTGTTTCCCAGTTTAAAACATGCTGTTTAAAACTGCTTTGATGCAAACTAAGAAAAACTCAGGAGAGTTTGCATTCAAACACCATTTTGCTGATATTTACTGAGAAATCAGACCTAATGCAGATGGCACAATGCATTCCTGCTAACTGTGGTCAACCAGAGTAAATAAAATCATGTTCTGATCTTTCAAAAGATATTCCTTGATAAGAAGTTGTATCAAAGTAGCAACATGAGCACAGGAGAGAAATCAGAATGACCAAAAAGACAAATCAAAACAGACAATAAAAAAAAAGTAAAATAGTAAACCCAGGAAAGCTAAGAGGTTTTTTTCATCTGCATGCTTATCAGCTCCAAAGTATAGCTTGTCCCCTTGGCACTTGGGTTGCTAAAAATCCCTACTGCAGAGGGAAGGTTATTCCACACGCCGGATGTCAAGCTGACAGTGTGGTCTTGATGCAGGGGCTCTGGCAATCATCAAAGCAATGGTGATGGATGGACTGTTGACTACAGATGACAGCAAGAAAATAACAAGAAGATATGGCAGAAAGCAGCAAGCGAGGTTTACAATGACAGAAGCTGCAGAAGTAAAGATGCCTTATTCCCACGTGTCATGAATAAACAGGAATGAGGCTGATAATTCCATGGGACATGTTAATATTGAGTGCTTATGCAGTGTCTTGAGCCTACGTATATGAACTTTGTGTAAATATATGCCAGTATAAATCAGATGAACTTTGAATTTCTGGATTAAAGGGGTTTGAGTGTGGATTTTATTTTCTGACAAAAAACAGGCTTTGAGGGAAAGCAGATGTTTTCCATGAACGTTTCTGTTGTAGAAATAGCTAGAAAGATATTTCTGTTAAAAAAGGAGAAACATCAGAAAGAATCTTCTCAGGACTTTTGCAAAAAATAAGTTGGGGAAGAAGATGCAGATGCTTCTTTTGTAAGTGTACAAGGAAACAGCTTGATGAAAACATACAAGTTTGCATAGAAGAGAGATGCAATAGAAGCAAAGTAGGTTCATATCCATGTTCAAATGTCTCTCCTTTTCCAAGATTTCCAGTTATTTCACATGTATTAATACTTGTAACACCAGAATGAGAACACCTCTGGAGGTATTGTATCTGCATTATAACCCTGGAGTTTAATTAGAGCTGCTGTGCAATTTTTTCAAAATTTTGAGTGAAGAGGAAGGTGAAGTGAGACAAATTTTCCTTACACCAGCACATTGTATTTTTCCTCCACTGCATTGCAGTATAACAACTGCTTTGGTTGGCAGAATGACATTTCATTACCTAGACATATGGGAATTGATTTAAAAAATAGCTAAAGAATGAAAGTACCCAATTAATAGTAATAGTTGTGCATTAACTCCCATTGACTGAAATTTTTTACTAAGTGGTGTGGGTCTGAATTGCATATAAATCCGTGGAGACTACCTGCCTAAACTAATCATATGAAGGAGTTTCTGACCTAGTCTTTTTGATTACTAAGTCAGGATTTAGACTTTTTATCCTACCTCTAAACAGAAAATGACATTTCTTGTCATGATGCAACATCCATGTTGTAACCACAGAAGCAGCACAGGTCTCTGACAACCAGACTGCAGGAGCTTCCACTTTTCTGTGTAAAATCTTGAGAAAGAGGGCTCCATCTCAGGGAATTCTCTTAAAGGAAGCCAGGGGACTGGCATTTCAGGTGTTTCAAAGGGTAGGGAAGAGCTAAAAGCAAATCCTTTCACTCTTTTCAAATGTATCTAGGGGGCTGGGAAAGGAAAGGTAATTTTTAAAATGGAAACAGGTATTTTGTAGAAGCATTGTCTAGGAAGACAAAGATGGGACAAAATTATTAACAACTGAAAAATCATTTTCTGCACATCTGCCGTGAATTTGCATAATGCTATCTTAACTAGTGTTCAAATCAAAGTCAGTTCAAGTAAACAGAAAAGTCCCTGATTGAATTAATTACAAAATTCAGAGACAAGAAACACTAAGCAGCAAGTACTGCAGGTTTATTTCACAAGCAGATTGTAGCTTACACCATATTACAGTGAGAAACATTCTATTCATGCACAGTTGTGTTATCCTAATTGCCAAAATGGTTCAGTATCATTTTAGTTATTAAGGCACTAATGAACCTTTAAACGCATGCCGAGTCCCAATGATGTTACAAATTTACTTGCAGGATAAGGAGTGAAAACCTTTTGTATATTTGGTTTTCCCAAAGTAGAAATGTTAATACTTTAACAAAGAATTGACATAATTTGACTTTATCTAAAACTAAGGCATCTAGTCTAAGCTAGTCACATCAGTGCCTTATAAAATCAATGGAAGCAAGTAGAAATCCCAGAGGAAATTCATAAGTAAGTGAAAATATAAGAACAGAGAGAGCAAACAGATCACCTGGTCCTGTAATGTGTCTGCAGAAGTGGTCAGAATAAGATGACAGGGGGAAAATAACCGAACAACTCAAGCAAGTGGTCAAACTTCCACACAGTGCTCCCCAAATGCTGCAGCCATCAGGCTTTGGGGCTCCCAAGGCTGGGAACAGCATCTCATTCGTCTCTTCTAATGACAGGGGGGCAACAGGACATAGCTCAGCCTCCTCCAGTGATTCTCTCTTGCCTCTGGCCATGGAAAGAACACAGCTGCCTAAATGCCTCATTTGTAAATTATGTAGTCATCTGTGATGATATTTGTCCGTGCCCAGCAGCTTCTCACCAGGCAACATCCACACAGCTGAGGAGCTGCTTTTGCAAAATCTGGGCAGTTACTAATTCAGGTAACTCAAAATCCAACTGCACCACGAGCCCTCCCACTGCATTGCCTGCAGGGTAGCCACCATACCCACCATCGATCCCCCAGCAAACCAACGCAAGCTGTCATCCCGAAGGCCATTAATCCCTGAGCTCAGCACAGCAGGCGTTCCAGCGAGTTAATGCACAGCTAGGACAAGAAGTTGCTGAGCAGAACTTTACTGCAGCTGCAGATCTGCTCCCCAGTACGTGATTACTGAATTGGCACATTACTCATAAATCCTTGACCAATGATATCTATCTTTTATTTTAGGATGGTTTGTTATTTTTTTTTTTAATGGTTTGTTATCTTGTACCTCTTGCAGGTCTCGGTCTGCAGACACAACATCTATGATGTTTTATATCCATATGCATGCAAAAAATCTTAACAAATGTAGGGGAATCAATAGGAAGGTGCTGGATTCCACTAGATTCATCCAGACACCTGCGTCTCCTTATGGGATGTCAGTCTTCCATTCACAGATGTCTGTTGTGAACTGACTAGATATATAACTTTAAAATTAATTCTGCTCTATTCTGACAGAAAGCTGAAGTCTTTTAGCAAATTGTTCAGGGTAAATAACAAGCAGACTGGTTGTTTTGTTATTAAAGTATAGATAAGAATAGCCCTCCTTCAAATTGTAGTTATTTTTAAAGGTATTTACTAGTATGTCTGTCTGCTGAATCATGACCTGATCCTGGTAACTTGGCAACTGTATTAGTTATTTTATATCTGAAAACTCACACTGCTTGAAGAGATTGAACAGATCTTCTTTTGTATCATCTATCTCATCTTCTAGTGCTGTTCTAATCACCACACGTGGAGCCCATTGCTTCCATCACCAATGGGAATCTAGCAATTGCAAGGACTTTATTTATTCTTTGTTGCTGATGGTGTGATTTTGGAGGAAAACTACCATGAAACAAGGTTTTGTTCTGTTAAGAAGTGCATCCATGAACTATTCAAGGCACTGGGAGACAGGAGGATGAGTAAGTCCAGGAATGTCCCCAGTTTGTGACTTAGGAGGAGTAGAAGCTTAAAAAGAGCAAATGGACAAAAGAAATTAAAAAGAAAGAAAACAGATGTTCTTTCCCCAGTCCCAGGCAAAGCAACAACTCCATCTCCAAATCATTCTCAAAACACTTTTCAGGTTATCACCAGGAGAATGAATTATTTGTCAAATACAGATCTGAAAAATCTCAGATCCACTTGTTTCTCTGTTAGATGATGAAGGCAGTAGAATGGAGATTAACTGCCTGTAGCTAAAAATCAGGCTGGAAGGAAAATAAGCAGCAACAAAATAAGAAAAGCTTAATGTTTAAGGAAACATGCAAGGTTAAATATCCTATTAAATATCATGAGCAAATGGCAGCCCTGAAATTAGCATTTAATCAAATCTGAGGAAGGGACTCAAACGTATTGACTTTATGATCCTCTCTACTAATTAGCTGCTTCTATCTACAAAATAGAAATACTTTCTTATTAGAATCAAAGTTATATCTACTAACATTGGATTTGATCTAATATTACAGAAAATCTAATTATTATCTAAATAATATCTACATAATCTCCTGGAAGAAAGTTAGAATGAAGATTAAACACTGTTATATCCACTCTGGAGACAACTGAAGCAGAGATGGAGAAGAAAAAAAACAAAAAACCATCTGGGCATAATACATCTGGGCACAGTGCAGTGTATGTCCTTCCCCTTCTCTGACTCTGAATGCTGAGATATGTTATATTTTTTCAAAGAACTTAGTCCACAGTGGTTATATCTATACTGCAAAATTAAACTGTGTCAAAGGTCCTAGGAATGAGAATTCATTCATTTACAGTGCTAAACTCTTATGACAAACACTGGCATGATTTTGCCCCAAGCCAGTTAGTTCCCTGCTAAATATTTCCCAGGCAAGGTTCAAAACTTGGCATGGCCTAACAGCCGTTCCCACGGGCAGTCTGCACGCGGCTAAACTGTTTTGGGACTGATGGATGCAGGCTATGGCATACCAGCTGGCCTCAATGTTGGAGAACAGGACATATTTAATTTACCTGTACGGTCACAAACTCCTCAGGGAAACATGACTTTCTCTAAAAATAATACAAACTGTAAATTTGGTTGATAGCAATAAGCAATATTAGAATCTTCTTATTTGTTGCAGACACTACAAACAGACACATTACAGTGACAGAAAGGAGCAAATTTTGCTGGATCTCAATTTTACGTCTGTTGAAAGTGAACACACATTTTTTCCAAATGCCTTTCTTTGTAATGCTGCTGTTTTACATGGATAATTACAGTTGCAGCATAGAAAATGCTACCAGAGAGCTAGTGGCTTTTGTCCCATCCAGAATCCTTGCTGCTTTCTGCCCAATAGCCTTTGAATCAGACAGCAAGACAGGTGCTTTTCTGTTGCCAAATACAATAAATTCTAAGTCTAGACCTGAATTTATTTTATGACATGGAGAAAATTTATTAATTTCCCCTTTATCTCTGCCCTGGAAATGTATCTCTTCTTAAATTAAAGTGTCTAAAATTTGCTAGTGCCATTTGATTTATTCCTCTGGAAAGAGAAGGGGCACGCTGGTACATTTTTAGATCTGACCATCACTGGAAGTGTTCATTGCATAAAAAACCTGTGCAGAATGTGTAGAGAAAAGTAATAGGAATTTTGTGACTGGTGTGAATGGGGAATGAATGGAAATTTCTGACCATGTTTTAAAGATGCCTAGAGATTAGGATCTCCAAGGAGACCTTATAGTGCCTTCCCAGTACTGAAAGGGGGCCTACAGGAAAGATGGAGAGGGACTCTTTATCAGGGAGTGTAGTGATAGGATAAGGGGTAATGGTTTTGAACTGCAAGGGAGGACACTTAGATTAGATATTAAGAAGAAATTCTTTACTCAGAGGGTGGTGAGACACTGGAACAGATTGGTCAGAGAAGTTGTGGATGCCCCAACCCGGGTAGTGTTCAAGACCAGGCTGGATGGGGCTTTGAGCAACCTGGTCTATTGGGAGGTGTCCCTGCCCAGGGCAGGGGGGTTGGAAGGAGGTGACCTTTAAGGTCCCTTCCAACTCAAACCATTCTATGATTTTATGTTCAGAGATTTTAGCATTTGGTTTTTGAGCAGGGACTAGGAAAGATCGGTTGTTTAGCTTACCAAAATGGAGGCTGGGAGAGAATGTGGTCATTGTCTCTCAGCTTCTCAGGACATCCAGGTCAGAGACAAAGAACAGTGAGTAAATCCTGACAACTGAGGGAGGTGGGATGGGGTGAAAAGAACACCAGGCTCAAGAGGGTACAGAAAGGCATGTGCAGAAATCAGCACATGGTTCCCAAACCAGGAGACAAAATAAGGACTCAACACATGGTGTCCTTTCTTCCACTAAGAATCCCGGACAGACCACCTGAATTCAGGCGTCTGATTCTGGACAGACTGCCTGTGTATATACATCCTGGTGCTTGTTTGTTGGAGTGTGAGAGGGGATTAGCGAAATCAGTATTGTTTGAAATTAGACCACTTTCCATTGCCATTTGCAGGGAGCAACAAGAGCAGGGCAGCTCCATAAAGGCAGATGAGCCAGGAGCTGAGGGTGACCACTCACAGGCAGCAAAAGACTGAAGCAGCCATGCTATGGACAGGGGAATATGTATATTGGTCTTAGCTTCACATAGCTAAATAAGAGTGCTATGTTTTGATGTAGACAGTAGCTGGGCTATCAAAGATCCTACCTGTTACATGGGGTATTCTGTACCACTTAAGAGACAAATGCCTTCATGCCTTTCTTTGAAATGTAGAGTGTGAATACTGCCATTTGGTAGACACTTTATTGTGTGATAAATTCAGAAGATCTACTCATTGTAATGAAGACATCTTCTCTAGGCACCTCATATTCACTTGGAAAAAGTGTAAAAGCATTAAGTTTAGATGCCTAACAGGATCCCCAGAATGTCTAGCAAAATAAAACTTGAACGAAGATCATCAGTTCTAAGATAAAAACCATTACTAAAAACACCAACAAAAAACCAATATCCCATAAAATAAATAAGGTGGAGATTAAAGAGCAAGCTATTATTACAGAAAAAGTAGAAGCAAAGTATATTACATTTTTCTTCAATTCTGTTATCTATTTTAGAACTTGTATTCCCAATTTAACACATGTAGAAAACAAATTCAGCAATATATTGGGAAATGAATGAAGAAAATAAATCTTAATCAGAACTATAGAAAAAGAATGGGCAAGGAATTGGAGGCTTTAAAAATGAGTCAAGAGGAAATCATATATTGGAGTGTGTGAATGTGTGCTTATATACATCAACAGCCAGAGTGTAGGCAGTGAGTATGTCAATTGTAAACATGCATGGATAAACAATATATAAAGCAAAATAGGTTAAATCAGCACAAGACACCTTAGCAAACAGAACTGTCAAGTATTGTAAAAGGCTCCAGCACAGGAATAACTCATTAAAAATCCTATCCAGAAAGGTGGTGGAGGGAAAGAAGAAAAAAAAAAGTGTTCTTGGAAAGAAATACTAGTAGCAATATGCAAGATTTTATCAAATATTAATGCAGCATTTGACACATGAGGAGCTGTTAATAGTAAAGTATAGTACTGAAATTACTTGCATTTTTCCTTCTGATTTATTTTAGGAAAATAATTTTTTCTTCTTTTTCCTTTCCTTAGAATTCATTTACCAATCGGATATCACATCTGTCATTCTCTTGTCCAAATTATTTGCACAGTTCTTATTTAAAATTAGTGATTTGGGTTAGGGCCATAACTAGAATTATTCTTTGCCTAAGGTTTCAATGAGGTGGCAAGATAATTCATTCTAAACGTGAGCTCAGTTGAGTTCATTTCAATTTATTACTCATTTTAAGTGAACTAATCTAAATTAAAATCTCCTTGAATCAATACCTCATTTTTATCATAGAGTATTCTGACTATATCATACAAATCATTCAACTGCTCCTGTATCCGGCAAAGCTAAAATGGCTTCGTGGTGAAGATGGGTTTTTTCCTTCCACATGGGCTTATACACAAATGCATAAAAGGTAATTGCCATTAGAGCAAAACTCTCCCCAAACTGTACACCTCTCAGAACATTAGCTCTTTGTACATCATGTCCATCAGCTAGCATACTCTTATCTTTGCATCATTATGGACTTATCCAAGTAAAATAGTAGTAAATGCTAACAAGCTGCAGGAATTTATGCTGGGCATGAAAAAGAATTATTTTTTTACACTTTTCAGCTTCCCATTTTAGTCATCAAATGAATAGTCTGGTCGTATTGCTTTAACCAACATCATTGTATTCATTTTGTGAGCGATTCCAATGCTTTTGTTGTGGGAATGGAGTGAAAAAATTCTCTGCAAAAATTTTGTTCTAATGTTGCATCTTTATGTGAGGGTAATGACAGTTAGAAAGTAAGGGATGGGGGGTTTGTTCTCCTGACAAAGGCCGTAAAAACTTTTAGAAGACTTACTCAGTTGCATCTTGTTCTTTCCATTATTCTTTTATGTTCTGCTTGTATTACACAGTCTACAACCAATTCATAAAATACAATAAAAAAATCCTGGTTTATACACACACAAAATGGCATGGCTGCATAAAATAGGTGCTGCAGATACATTATGCCTAGAATCCCAAATATCCCTACATATTTCTTTTGGGTTTTTTCCTTTAATTTCTTGTCCTTCTCAGTTATGCTTATGATTTTTCAAGTGCAAGAGATATGAAAAAATATTTCAAAATGCTCTCATTCGGCAAAGCATTTCAGCATGTACCTACCTTTAATCATATGAATGGGTCCCTTGAAGTCCTTTGGATTTATATGTTAAAATATCTTGCTGTTTTCAGCCTCAGTGCTATGGAAAACTGAATACTCTGTGCACCGACAGCACTCTTCAGCACATACTTAATCTAAAAAAAAGGTAGTTCTCCTTTAATCCCTAAAACTGAGCATGTACTTGGACAGCCCAGAGAAATGAGTAACTGACTCTAAAGCCACACTACTGCAATGAAGCTTTCTTCCCATGTCCTGGAATTCCTTAGTGAGGTCTTGATGCCCTGGGGAAAAGCCAGTCACATCCTTCCTCCCATCTCATGCAACCCAGGAGGTGTTTTCTGACTGATTAGAGGACAAGAAACCCAGCACACATGTAAAGGTAAACCTGGCCACTGCACTGAGTGCTACTCATGTTGCTGTCAGACAATTTGTAGGTGTTAGAACCAAAAAGATTCTCTGAGACATGGTACAAGAGGCATGAGATTACAGAGGGATGGACAAAGATTGGCTATAAAGTGCATAAACTATTTATCCCCTAATATTCAAGGCCTAACTTTCTAAAATGTCCATGCATAGCCCTGGGTCTGGGCTCCTTGCAGAGTCACCTCTTCATGGTGGTGCTTGTGCCTTTAGAGCTAAGAAAACAGTGCACTGTAAATAGATGTGTGATTGTGTGGTCACATTTCAAAATAAATCACTTGAAAATAATTCACCTGAAGATTTATGAATGTGTCATTCATGTCCATGAAAGTGTCTTTACTCAGGAAAACTATTGCACTATTTAGTCCTTAAAGTACCATGCACAAAGGCTACTTTTTAGTTTGATTGCCTCAGTTTTGAGTTCTTCCCTTTAAGTAGAGGAATGGACTGTATAAAGCTATTATGCCATAGTATTGGAGTATATATAAGCCTTTAAGTATATTCTGTGGTTCACTGGTTCTCTTTCTTTCTCAAGCACACATGGGTATGCTATAAAAGAGAGACTCTAGTCACAGCTTTGAGGAGCTTATTTTGAAAGAAAACATCAATCTCTTGAACTGACAGGTTTTACATGAACAAATCTGGATCTTCCAACACCTTCTTCCAGTTTTACAACTGTTTTCCATACTGCCAACCTTCTCTACCTCCTTTAGGTGAGAAAGTCTACTGGAGCCCAAAATAGAAGCATTTCCACCAGGTTTCTAAAATGCAGTTCCCCTATAGAACTGTCATTGCCTCTAACAACTCTTAAAAATGTGATAAGTGACAACACTTATCTACCAATCAAGCTATATTTAAAATTTGAGAGGACAAGACTCAAGAAATGTATGATAAACACCCTGTGTTGGTCCATGGGTGTTGATCAGAGACAAGATTTGTTAGGTTTGTTCCACCTCTAACTGCTGTTATGCTGTAACTAGGAGATTAAAATATATTGAAAATATCACATCTCTGACACAGCTCCTTTTTGATAGAGACTAGAATGAACCACACTGTGGACTTCACTCTGCTTGTCTCTGCCTTGGCGTTAAACTCAAGAGATCAAAATTATTTCAGACATAACACCTTTAATACAGGAATAGTGAATAAGCTTATATGAAAAAAGCACATAGTTCTTCTGATAGTTATGCTTGTTCTCTCAGCCTTGCTTGAAATTCCTCATGCTGAAATTCCTAGTTCCTAAATGTTTCAGTAAAAACATACAAAAAGAAAAATAAGATCCCAAAAGTTTGGGTGAGATCACGAAAGGTGAACAGATACCACACCGTTCACTCTGCATCAGGCTTTCATTAAAAAGATACTTGTCTTGCTGGGAGTAAGGGGTGTGTGGGTAGATCAGACCTTTAGTATGTAAATCTACTTGAAATTGGCTCTGCTGAAGAATAGGGACTATAACATATCATGCATATTGTCACCAAGACCACAATTCATAGACATATAGGTATCTATTTTATACAAGATAAAAATACTTGTTTAGGCAGACGTCAGATTCAGGCTGTTACAGAGAATTTACTCTTCTGAGAAAGAAGCTGACCTAGATTTCCTTCCACATAAATGAAGTTGCATAAAATAGAATTAAACCTGTTGAGAAATGTAGTGAAAGTGTAAGCTTTCATAACACATAAACCTTTGTCTGCAGTATTACGACTAAATCCTCTGAACAGAAGATGATGAAATGGACTGAAGTTTCTTTCTGTGTTTCCATGATGCGTGTATTTACTTTTTTTCATAAGTCCTTTTCAAAAATTCTTGGATGATCTGATATGAAAAAGTAACATACACCAAAGCAATGCATTAAGGAGAGCTGTTCTGCACAGGGAATCTGGGAACAGGCTGGGAAGCATCTTGATTAAGTTCAGAAGGCAGCTCTCAAAGGAATGCCAGTCAGTTGCTGGAAAGGCAAGTTTAAAAGTGTTTCTGGTCCTGTTTATTTGAATGAAGTGTGGCTTTCCTCTTTGGGAACAGAAAAGTTTGAAGATCTCTCTATCTCTGTGGAAACCACCTTCACTCTCCTTCCCAAATGCAGTATCAAAAGCTGTCACACAGTGGGAAGAAAAGTGCTTTCCAAAGTAAGAAACTGTTTCTCCCTCATCTGGCCTGAGGTAAAAAGAAATGTCAATATACATGTAACTGCTAGCTGAACCTTGAAAGGCTAGGAGCTCTGGTTTGGCAGCAGAATTACTCTAGTTCAAAGAAGCAAATATGTTGTGGCCCTGTTGCTTTAGGCAGACCTATTTATCAACGTTAGTGATAGGATCACACAGAGAAACTGGGCAGGCAGTCAAGAATCAGAAGCACTAACCACACTGCCTTATGTGAAACAGTGGCTTCTGAGGAGAAGTAGATAGAGATCAGTTGTCCTCCCCTAAATCTTCTGAGACTTTCCTTGATCCCAACTGACCATTAAATATGCCTCTTTTCCCGCTCTGTTCATGAAAGAGTATTAATTATTCTTTTTTAATCATCAAAAGGAACAATAGGTGTTACTGTTGGAGCTTTGGTTTTGTTCTACTGATGTTAGAGCAAAGTTCCGAAACAAGACAGTTCACATTTCTGCTTGGTCTGGGAACAAAACCAGAGAGTAAACCAAAGCCTGTGATCTGAGCCAACCTCGGGTATGAGATTTAATCTATGTTGAGGATGGAGCAAGGTGGCGATGGGGGTGAAGCTAAACATTCAACTTGGATTTTGGACGCTGAAGTTCAAAAGCATTCCCATAAGATGTTCCAGCTCTCTTCCTGCAGAGAATAATTACTAAGAGGTTAATCATTAAGAAATTCCAGTCAAGTCTGTCCTGGTTTGAGGTAAAAAATGGTAATACCCTTTAAAAATTTGAAAATAACACCTCCTGCATCAGGATGGCACCAGAAAGCCAAGCCAATTGCCAGCTGCTCCATTCCTGACAGGGGCCCCAGACCCTGCCCAGGGTTCATACTTGTGCCACATGTGCTCTTTGGTCAAGGGCGATCTGGCCAGGCCAGCAGATTTGGCCTATGTAGGACAAAGCCACACTGACTGTTTGGATGTATGGTTTCTGGCTGGGCTTCATCCTAGTCAAAATATGTAAACCCAACTTCAGTGGATTTCAGTCCCAGATCAAGAATCAACAAACAGCTTGAAATTTTGTCTTACACCAAATCTTAAAGCAGAGCTTATGTTTTTCTATCATTACTCTAGCTATGTTGGCATTGTTGGTGTTTATTACAATGTTGTTTTTATAAGGTTGTAGGCAAGGCAAGGCATGTATTTAAACTGGATGAATCTTGACAATAGTCTAAAGTTTTATGGTCTCTTCCTTCACCCATCATTCAGTACACATAACAAATCAGCATCCCAAGTAATTGCAGCTAGACTTGATTTCTTGCACAAAGTGTCATGGTAAAGAACAATGTTGTCATTTATTTGATGATCACTCACTGATTGCCTTGTTATTGACAGTTTACCCTACAGCTTATTTGGGACTCTAGCAAAAGAAACTGACATCCGCTTCTGTATTTATGTAAGTGAAATTGCTCAGGAACTGAGATGAAGATTTTCAATGGCTGAAATGCTTAAGGAATTGAAAATGAAGATAGAGAGTATAAAAACACATTGTTTGTCCTTGAGGTACAGACAAGATGTGCAAGTGACTGACTCAACACACGTCTTTCCTGTCTCTCACCTTCCTAAAGTTAGATTTAAGCGGGATTGACATGAATATAAATCTGGCTCTGGTTCTCAGCTCTTACAGGATTTAGAGGATGTGTGTAGAGAATTAACACAGATATTCAGGTGATTCTGTCTATGATTCTGCATAGAAGATGGTCCTGTTTTCACCCAAGAGGCTGTAGATGTGGGATTATTCTCCTCAGACAAACAGGGGAATGAAGCCAACATCTCCAGACCAAGTGACCTGAGCAAGAACTCCCCAATGAATAGAAAGAATTACTGTTCTTCCTCCTGTGATGTGTTGTGTGAACAGCTGATATCCCAGTATTATCTGACAAAAATCTGACCCAATGCATTGAAGTGCCTCCTCCATGGACCCTTAAGGGGGCTTATGTGTGAACTGAGCCCCTCACCACATCGCACAGCTAGGTCCAAGTGAAGAAATGCCTGGAAGCAGACTTTGGGGTCCCTAAAGAGACCTTACCGATGACATATCAGTAACCCCATGATACATGGTTGTAGAGTGGGAGCTCTGAAGGTATTGACACTTTCAGTGTCAGCCAAGTGGGAATCTGGTGTCTTGCTGTTTTGCAGCTGAAACGTCTGTTGCAGTTTCCTCAAAACAATTCTTCTTCCCCACCAACAGTTTGTCCCCTTTTACAGGAAGGACTCAGGAAATGGCTGTACCCATAATTCTCCACCTTTTATTATTTCCTAGGTTGCCACCCAAACTAATGATGAAAAAGGCAGCTACAATTTATGGTATGCCAAAGGCCCATCTGTGGGAAGCTAATTGTTTTTCCGCAGCCACTTCCATATTTATTTTCTTTTTCATCATCTCTGTAACTGCATTTGAACCAGAGGCCACAGCAATCATGGCAACCACCCACACTGACAGCACATGCTTTTATTTTTCTTGGCAACAATTATTTATCCAGCTTGTCAAGTTGCTGATGACATTGAAATAGCATCTGTTTCACACTGTCTGCATCACTTAATGCAGAAAGACACAGTTCTCTGGCCCATTTTATTGATTCTTGTGACGTTTCCCTCTATTTAAGTTTTCTGTTCTTGGCACCTTTTCTTTTTCTTGGCCTTGGCTTGTTAACTGTATCCTTGTTCATTTTATTAGTTTATTTGCTGCTGCTAAGTAACAATTTCATTCTCGCAGTGTGCTCTTTCCAAAGACCAGTCTCCAAATCTTTCCATTGTTCCCTGTGCTGCCTTAGAGCTCTGCAATCCGCATATACTCCCTGGAGCAACGTTTTACATGATCCACAATAAATCTGTGTTAAAATACAGAATCACTTGGAAAACTGTATGAGACTACTGTGCAATAGGTAAAATAGTGGCAAAAGGAGATGGCAACCCAGGCCTGCCTGATACCTTGTGTTGCTCTGCTGAAAGGTGTGACTCTCAGGAACATCACAGTAATGACTACCTCGTGCTCCAGCTGGCCCCAGGAGAACGAGATCATGGTTTAGACACCAAAGTCCTCATCTCCCAGACGCAGCTCAGTTCAGACAGTACAGTATAACTTGAAGCTCACTTAACTTCTAAACCCTTTCAGGATCCACATTTTTATTCCTTTATCGATCTTACTTGAAGGACAGTTTCAGAGAAGCAGCTGGACTCCACAGTGGGCCATGTGGGTGGGTGGTGGCTACTCTTTGTTCTGCTTTCTTCCAATGAGTTTACCTTCTTGGAGGAGAGACTCCTTCCCCAACCAAAGCAGGCAGAAAAGCCTTTTGCTCTACAGAAAAGTACATTAGCACTGCCATTGCAGAAGGGCATTGCTCCTTCCTCTGATGAAGCTGTTTCCTTCTGGACTGCCTTACTAAATAATTAATACTTACATATAAGAAAACAGAAAGCCTACTGTAATGCATTTGCTAGGGCATTTCACTGAAAAAAAAAAAAGGCCAACTTACTGAATTTGACACATTTCATCCAGTACCACCTTGTGGACCAGAAGTCTTGTATTTCAGTGAGATCCAGCACCCTTGGAGTATTTGCAATACTTGCAGTTCCTGGATTTAGAATACTTATTCTTTCTGTCCTAATGCAACTTCTAAAATAGAAACACATTTCTTGAATTCCTGCTGGATTTGTCGCATGACTGGGCTGTCCCAGAGGGTCAGCAAGTTTGCTGGTACTAGGACACAGAGTTGCTTGCACATATATATATACACAAAGACACTGTGGATGAAATTCTGGCTACTGACATGAAGCCAGTTACCTCAGCCATGTACATGTCAAACATGGCTAGAATACATTGGTACTACCTGTACTTCTTTAATTGTGAACTTCTTGTTTAATTGCTCTATTGTATACATTTTCCCCTTTTACAATTCCCCCCTGTGAATTTGTCTTTCAAACCATAACTTGAAACACTTGCTTTCGGTGTTCTAAACTAATCCCTTTCCCTCCAAATGGGACCATATGCCATAGATTGCCTTAAGAAAAATGTGTCTTTATTCTTTGGAGAATTGCTAGCAGATTGATTAATTTTTTTTAGAGATATTAAAGAACGGATGATTGAAGATTATAAATAAATAGAATTCTTGGTGAGCTGCATTGTTCTTAGGGAACTGTATTGTGTAACTACTTGACCTCAGCACTGTTTTATGTCAATCCCTTGCAGGTTCAGCGCTGTGTTCAGTATGTGCCTAGAGCATCTGATATTCAAGGTTAATCTACCACACTGTAAATCACATACATGTGTGATTGTTGGCAAATTAATGAACTTTTTGCTTGACTGAAAATAATTGAAGTGTCCTTGGACTTGCTAAAAAGATACTAGCCCTACTAAATTTCAGTCAGAAGTGAGTTATACCACCTATTAGTCAATGTAGTTTGGTAGATTTCTGTGATTAAAACTTTACAGTCTCCTGAGCAAATTCTACCATAAGGAGTGAGTCTATTCCAACTCCCTTAGGGCACGTCTACACAGGAAGGAGCAAACTGAACCATACTCCCTCTGCTAACACTCTGAAATGGCCAGATACAATCTAACATGGGTCCAAAAGCAGCATTAGTGTGGCGCTGTGCCCAAGCTAATAAGTCCTGCTGACAAGAGTAGGACCAGATACAGAAGTAGGCTGGTGCTGTGCCAATGCTTTCTCCTCATATCACCACTCAAAGCTGTCATCTTTCGCAGGGTATTTCCTCTTCACTCCCACATTTTGGTAATCATGGGTGCCTCGGGCTGCACATGGCTCAAACACTTGAGCAAGGAGGGTGGTCTAATTCCCTGGACTCCTTGTTTCACGCTGCTTTCAGGCTGCTCTCCAGCCATATCCGCAAGATCAAATTTCCTGCATGTTCACACTGTCACATCACACCCTGGCAACCATGTGAGGTTGCTCTCTGTAAGGCTATATGGTCCATGTGGAGTGCTCAGTCATCTCTCACATCAGCCTGACTGCACCATCACACGGGCAGCCCTCCAAGATGGTAGGTCCTCCACACCATGGAAGCATCCCACATGAGGCTATCTCCACAGAAGGGCAATGTACACAGCAACTCCTCAAGACCAAACCTTCTGCCTGCCTAGAGTACTAACCAAGGTCCTCTGCCATCAGAGGGCAGAAGCCAGGTGGATAAGGCACTGCATTGCATTTTGGGCACAATATAGCAAAAAGATAACATTCAGAATTAATGAATATGCGTATTTCAAATAGGATCTGTGTTTAGTAGGACAGAAAACATTTTTCTTTCAGAGCCCAACATCCGTGATGCCTCAAGCTTTCAATCTCTGTTGCTGCCAACAGCTTGACCTTTCATTCTCCTTTCCTGCATGCTGCAGTGCCAGGCAAGAGGGCAAACAGCCAGGACCCACATGGAGCTGCCCCTCTCCCAAGCCAGCTCATTGTCTGGTTGTGGCACCACCCGCTTCGTGTTGCCTTCTCCTCTGCTGCACCTCCAGCGGCCAGCCTGCCTTCCACAGCCTGGCATTCGCAGGGGTCTCCTGCACAGGGATCTGCTCCTGAAAAGGACTGGTTAGTGAGGCACAGCCTTGCAGTGCTGGTATTCCGATGAGAGGTAGGGCATTGTCTTCTCCAGGTGACTCTATGAGAGAAGTCCTCTGTGCAGCCACAGGTACAGGTATTCTCATGACTGTCCCCTGAAACTCTCTGAAATATTACAGAACTGGACATATGGAGGCAAAAAAACTCCAGTGTCCGAACACTAACTTGGTTGCCCCCTCCCAGTGCCCAATTGCACATACCCTCCCTTCCCCCCCTGTCTCTCCAGGACTTTGAGTACTTTTATAGACAGACTATGAGGTCTGTTGCTTGCCTGTGACCTGTGTGATTGACCTCACACATTAACATATTTAGGCTCTTGCCAAGAACAAAGTGTGAACTCTGGTTCTGGGCTGCCCACTCCTTCTCCTTTACAGGTTTTAAAGGTGAGATTATTTCCCTGGGAGGACACCATGTCATGGTACCATACAGTTTAGGATGTAAAATCAAGATTTGGGACCAGGACTACTGCAGGGGCTTCTGAGGTACATGCTATCACAGAAGATGCCCCAAGCATCATGCCTGGAGCTGCCCTCAGCACCTGATGTTTGAACAGAGTGTTTGATTCTCAGCACTGACCTGACAGAGCAATGTCTATTGTGAATCTTGTGATTTCAAATAAGGAAAGGGTCAGTCTTGGCTAAGACTAGCTTCAATAAATTTAGGTTGAGAGACTTAGACTGCAACGAACTTTTCCAAGAAATATCTTCTAAGTGTTGGTAGCAAATCCATATAACTCTTTGAAAGACTTTTGTGGCCACAGTTAATTTCATTTTCTTATTATGGCTGTAGAATTAATTAGTTAACACATATCCAAGGAGTTATTTGAGAACAATATGGAACCTCAGGGATTCAGCAAAACCAATGTCCATACCTTACATGGTGAAACCACAAACTAGAGGCTTAGGGGCTGGGATGGAAACACAGGGGATCAAAAATGCAGTTTTAAGCAGTTAACTTGATTGTTTTGTTAGGTGGCACAGGCATTTCCCTTAGAATATAAAGTATGAGGCCTTTCTGGGGCCAGATGATGACCCAGCACCCTGAACCCATTATCTGGAGGCAGATTTTAAATGCATTGGATTGACATGAAGGTGAATCATTATGGTAAAGAAGAGCTCTGGATATACTTTACACAAAAACTGAGCAGACACACTCTGAACTCTATCATTTGAAGTTACAATGCTCCTTTACTGGATGGCAAAGATGGGATTAGCATTGCAAAAGTCACTGTAACTGTGTTGGAGTGGTATTCTGGGAAAGGAACTCAACAGTGGCAAGAAAACAGAGATGAAATAGAAGAGATCTGAAAGTAGTAACTTGAAAGAGCCCCTGCAGCTGGTGTAGGAAATTGGATGGGAATGGTACATTATCTCTCAGGGCAGGATGGATATTCAAGTTGCCATAGACTTGAATGAACATGGGGTGTGATATTCCCTGAAGTTGATTAAAGTCCTATTGTTGATTTCAGTGGTACAAGATTGAGGCCTGGGGTCAGTTCTGTGCAGAGGCGGGTGAAGAGAAGGTGCTATGAAAAGAAAAGAAAACAAAATAAAACCAGAAAGGAATTTTCTGTCTGCCTTGATTCATGGACCTCAGCATTAACTTTGCATTACCTCTCTGCACACAAGCCATGAAGTCAGCCAAGCCCCTTTGGCCCTGTTCTGTTGCAAGCAAGTCTCAGTGTCTCGTTGTACCTGAAAACTGAATGTGATCCTCAGAGGGACATTTACGCAGGTAGATTTCAGCCCCAGTTAAGCCCAGTAGGCATAATTAGTTAAAAGCAAAAAGCTTCTCCACAGGTTACTCAAAATACCCAAAGGAAGATCCTGCTCTGGCAGTCCACCTGGATGCTTTCACCGACTCACTGTTACAGAGAGCACCAAGATATTACATAGGCATCCAAATTAGTGCTTCAAAGGTAGAATCCAAAGAGCTTCTTTCAAGGTTTGGAGCCCATAATCTTTTGCAGAGGTTGCTTCCACTTTTCTTAAAAAAAGGCTGAAAATTCTTCTAACTTTACACGGCAACTGCACCAGGAATGACTTCTGTGGCACAACTGTTAAACACAGAAGAGCAGTGCTTGATTGGATCAAAGGTCTTCCTAGCCCCGTACCTTCTCTTTAACAGCAGCCACAAACAGAGACTTTGGGAAAAGTAAGAGCACAGCAAGCACGTATGGCATTTTCCACTATTATTCTGCCAGACTACAGGCATTGTCAGCACAGGGCATCCTAATCCAAACATGGGTTTCTATGTGGTCTGTTTTTCTCTTCCATGAGAATGTGCAGCCTTCCCTGAACCTAGATTAATTAATGTTATACAACTATAAAATCAGCACCAGCTTTGCAAAGTGAAGATGTGTGTCAGAAACTGTCTTGGCCAGGAAGCGAAGTTAAGTGGGGATGACTGTGAGCCTTCTTATTGCAGAGAGAAGAGAATTCATCTTCTTTTAGAAGGTTTTTTTGAAATTCGTTGTCTGTACTCAGCTTTTAAGACATACCGTGAAAACCTTGTGCTGCTCTTCCTCTGTCTGTATTATGAATAACAGTGCTACAAGAGAAAAATATTAGTGTTGCTAGCCTGGGAAAACCGTGCAGTTCTAGTAGAAACTGATTCCTTTCCGTGTCTTTCCACCAGAGATGTAAAAGGGGGCCCATTGGCTAAAATAAGCAGATAAGGAAGTAGACAAGGACCCTGTGACTGCTGAGAACTAAGAGGTCCATGATAGGACTAAGAAGCCTATTTCAGTGAGCTTAACTTCACTGGAAGCTTGCCAGGGGTCTACAAATTAAAAAATCTTGGAGACTACTAAAACAAAGAGAAAAACATCAGCTTCCAAATAATAAGGTATGATCATATAAGAAGTAATGTATTAATCACAGATACACATAGCCGTTCCAGTATTCATTACTTGACTGCAGTAGCTTGATTAATCTATAGTTCTCCACACTTTAAAACAGAGGGGTGTAAGAAATCAGAACAAGCAACTCTTACTCTAAGCAATACAGGAGCCTGAAAAATCCCCTAGCCCCAAACTTTGTTTGTGGAATAAATGCTGCACATTTTCCATAGAACTTGAATAATAATTGCCAGCATAAAATACTCACTTGCACAACTATATAAATAAGCTAGCAGAGTTGTGCTGTGGTCACTTTGAAAGCTAAATAGCTTGCCAGAGTTATTTCACAAAGCTCTGAAATATGTATCATGAAGGCACAACATATAAAAAAAAGCAATAGAGGTTTCTCATTAGAGCTTTTCTATCCCTACAGTGCTAGTGGCTAAACTGCATTAAATACTCACTGAAAATCCCCTCATAGGTCTTTTCTTTGTCCCAGTCAGAAGAACAATGAACTGCAACTGTTGTATTTGGCAAATAATATTTGAACCTGCAAGTGAATTCAAAATATCTATTGCTAAGAGTAAGACAATTCAACTGATTGTAAATTGAAACTGCAGAAGCAGGATGGAGAGAAGACTTGTCTGTCGGTACAGTAATTTTTGGGTGCATGCTTTTCAGCAGGGTGTCAGCTCCACAGGCATTATAAACCTCTTGCTGGTGTAGCAGATCTTGAGAACTTGCCACTCTTTCCAGTCTATGTAAATTGCAGACACATACATTATAAACAAACTTATTTTTTTAATGAATAACACACTGTTTCAGAGATGTAGATACATAGGGCTGAGAAAGACCTTGGAGGTCACCTTGTCTCTCTTCTTGCTCTGAGACAGGACAAATTATGCCAGACATGCCTCACAGATATTTATTTTAGCTGCTTTAAAAGACCTCTGGTAAACGGGATTTCACAATTCTTCCAGAGAAAGTGTTCCAGAATTTAACCATTCCTATAATACAACAGTTCTTTGGAACAGACTTTTTCTTAATATACTAGTCTTAAACTGGACAGTTTACTGATTTGAGATAGTCCGTATGACTATGCAAATTTATGACTCGGTGTCCTGTCTATACTCTGTCTTGAAGAATTGTATTTATATAAGGTCCAATTTAAGGTGTTTTTCTAATTGTCAGTTTGTGAAACTTCCCCTTCATTTCATGTAGAAGGAGGGTGGAGGGGTTGCCCTCTACATCATGAAGTGGATAGAGTGTGAAGAGCTGGTTGAGATGAGCAGGTCGAAAGCTTCTAGTTAAGGAACAGAAACCAAGTCAACAAAGGGAACTTTGTGGTTAGTGTCTACTACAGGTCACCCCATCAAGGCTTTGCCTACTGATGAAGTCTTCTTGCTCCAGCTACAGGAGGAATTGCACTCGCAGGCTCTCATCCTGCTGGGGGACTTCAAACACCCCAACATCTGCTGGAAAAGTAGCACAGCGAGCTGTAGGCAACGCCGAAGACTTCTGGAGGGCATTAAGGATAACTTCTTAACTTCTTAGCACTACCAGAGGGGATGCAATACTGGACTTGTTGGTCACCAACACAAGTGAGCTAATCAGTGACATCAAGATTGGAGGCAGCCTGGGCTGCAGTGATCACACACTGGTGGATTTTGCAGTCATGAGGGATACAGGAGGGTTGAACTAGATGATTTTTAAAGATCCCTTCCAACCCAAAGTATTCCATGATTGTACGATTCTATGACTTCTGAAAATCAGCCTGGAATTATCACTTACAGAAACCATACCCACACTAAGAAGTACAATCTGATCCCATATACAAAAACCAAATTGCCTGGCTGGGGGTTATTGACGATGCAAATCTGAACAAAAGCTCAGCTCAATTTTAAGATTGGAGGCTGGATTTTTAGACTGGAGGGGCAAATCATTTAAAACACAGAAGTAGGGAAAATTGGATGTTATTCAATAATGTTTGGAGCAAACACTTCTACAGAGAAGAAAAATGGCTTCATGATTTAAATTCTCTTGATTACTTAGTTTATCCAAATAACCTGCCAAATTAAATTTCTTAAAATCTAACTTGAAAATTAAGTGCATCAAATCAGAAATAGGATAAAATTATCTTCAGCCACTGCATTCTCATCATCTACAGTATAAGCTGCTTCATTTGCAAACTTCCACCAAGCAGTTCCTGAATATACCCTTCTCAAAGAAATCAAATGCACGGACACAAGTATGACCTGAGTGAAGCTACATGCTGTCACAGGGACCAGAGCAAAAATTGAGAGCTGTTTTCGTGGCTGGAAAAGCATCTACTTCAATAAACAGTTTACACAACCATTTGACAAAGACTAACAATGCTGCTTCTCCTGGAGGCGAGCGGCTGATTAGCAGGAAATAAACAACCTTATAATAACAACCACCCCATTACTAGATGTTAGGGAAGCATCAACTTGGATTTATGTTTTTTAACTAAGTGATAGAGAGCTCCACATTCAGTTTCTGGCTTGTTCTAGGACAAATGAGAAGTTAAAGAGAAGAACGTCTTTCAACATCCATATGATGATAGAGAGTAAGTTTAATCATCTCTCCTCCTCTCCAGAAAGATTAGTGATGTGACTGAAGGAACACTCTGTTCAGTGCTTGTATTCCCAGAGCGAGATGATAACTCATTATAGGTGCAAAAATGTGCCTGCAGCCTACTGCATATTGAGAATGTGAACACAGAGTTAAGAAAGTGGGAACCTGGAACAGAACTTTTAACATGTGAGACACGGTATAGTGAGTAATGCAATCAACAGTGTTCACAGAGCTCCAGGCAATGGCTATAACCAGTTATTCTCCCAGTACGAATTAAACACCACGCTTAGCTGAAGTAAAAATGTGCAAACAGTACTAAACAAAACTATACACTTTTTTTTCTTTCTTGAAGATGGGGAACAGGAGACATGCTTACTAGTTTTTTAGTGTTCTATGTGATATTTCCTTCAAAGTATAATTCACCAATTTATTTTCTCTCTCAAACAGATGATGCAAGTATCTCACCTATTAAGGTTTCACGGCTTCTTATTCATTTTATTTCTTGAACAAGTCAGCAACAGTTAGCTAATTCTTAATCAAATGGGATATCTGCAACCATATTCGAGTCCCATGCTACCATTGCTAGACAGGTAAATATGATGGCATGATTTTCAGCCCTGTTACTTTTTGTAGTGGTGAATGAATGTTGCCTATGCATGAACATGTGAGCCGGCTGGAGTTTTAAAATGGAAGCAATTCTCCTGGGCTCCGATACAGTGCCTATTGCTCTTCGTGGAAAGCATGAGAGGATTTTTATTAAGAAATTACTGATACATTTTTCTCACTCCCAATTTTACTTTAAAAGACTGAAGAGATTGAGATATTGAACAAGGAAATTCATTAATTCCCCCCAGAAACTCTCTATGGCATACAGCCCAATTTTTGTCAAGAACTAGCACAGAAATTATACAGGCAGGGCTAGAAGGACACCCCTGGGACTACTGCTTGATAGGGAGAAAAATCATAAAAGCACCTTCAGAATATGCTACCAAGGTAAGGTGAATTTCCAAACCACTCTTGGCAGACGCTGGAAAAAGCGATTAAAACTTGGGTTTCATTATTTCATTTCTTTCTTATTCTCTTCTTTCTCACCAGAAGAGCACTGAATTAGATATATATTTATATTGCTAATGAGAATGTCTACAGCTATATTTAAAGGGATAATTATTTATGACAAGAGAGGAGAGTGCCTTTTTTCTTTTGGGTTTAATCTAACCATACTCTGATGGGACTTGAATTTCCTTATGTGTTGATTTACACGATATGGTTGAATTCTTTTGACCTGAGGCTGCAGAGTGCAAGCCTGACTGAATGTTGCTATTTTGCTCTAATTTATGCAGTTACAGGGGAGTTGCCCTGTGCTCACAAATAAAAAAATGAAGGACTGAGCAGCAGGAAGTGCAGATGGGATTGGTGGATACCCATCCCTTACAGACACATTTCACTTAAATTTCTATAGATCTTCTGTTATTATGCAGTTATTTCTCTCCTGGACAAATGGAAATCCACCTGTGACATCATTCCTCTGGACTTCAAAAGGGAAAATCAAGGACAATTATTGGAAGCTTTTGCAAAAAGAGAAGAGATAATTTAAAGTAAAAATATTCCCTGTTTTTCACAGTACAATCAACTATTTCAACTGTATAAAAAATGTAAATAGGTGATAGACTAGTAACACTTGGTTATCTCTAGGCAGGCCACTCAGCTCACTGAATTAAAGGGCAGTATTTCTGCGGCCTGACTTTGAATCAAGTGTTGAACACCCATCCCTTCACTGACTCACCTCAGTGTGCACCTAAGCTACAGCAGAAAGCTGTGGTTGTACTCAGTGTGCTTGTAAACAATAGAGCATTGATAAAGCAGTGAAAAAACATGTTGATAGGATAGGACAGAATAGAATAGAATAGAATAGAATAGATTTCAGTTGAAAGGGACCTACAACAATCATCTAGTCCAACTGCCTGACCACTTCAGGGCTGACCAAAAATTAAAGCATATTGTTAGGGGCATTGTCCATATGCCTCTTAAATACTGACAGGCTTGGGGCATCGGCCACCTCTCTCGGAAGCCTGTTCCAGTGTTTGACCACCCTCTCAGGACAGAAATGTTTCCTAAGGATAGCATCATAAGAGTAGATTTTAAATCTCCCATATTCTTGGCAGATTACTTGATTTTTCCCTGTTACAATTTTCTTTTCCTGTTCTCCCTAGAAAATCTGTTGAGTACAGACAAAACATTAACCAGTCCTGAAGCTTCTTGACACTAGGCTAGTTCAGGATAATCTAGCAAAGAATCTCAATTCTCTAGCCCAGCTATTGCATGTGTGAAGCATTTCCCATCACTCCTTTAAATTTCAGCATTGACACAAGCCCTCTGTCTGAGGAAAGAATCTTGGCCCAGCCATCAGGTATCCTGAATTCAGCTTTGAACAATTTTCCATTCCCCTGCTCTACATCAAATAAATACACATGCTAACAAACAATATGACCCCTAAAGAGCCAAAATTAAACATTCCTTAGCCTGAGCCTTTCTTTCCTTGCCCCAAACCAAGCATTTCAAGCATTAGAAAAAATGAAATTTTGTGAGATTAATGTAAGATGCAAGGGAGATTGGCTCAGTTGCAGGAGCAGTCACAAGCATTTTTTTCATGCTTGTGAAGTAAAGACATTTTTATTCCAGTCTTGCAAAGCACATATGTTCTCATGTCCTCAATCCCCATGGGTCCCCTCTGTTCTGGCCACCAATGGTGCACCCGTTGTCTTCCCATCTCCACCAAGCTGGAGAGGCTTTTGGTGATGTGAGAAATCCAGCTGCTCCCTGCTCTCACCAACCAGCGCTTTGGGGCACTGACCTTCAAGTCAGATTCTCAGACTAGGAGTTGTCTCCCAGCTAGGTAGAATCCTGAAGGTGTGTGCATGGAGTACTAGTGCCTGAAATGACCAGCAGAAAGTTATGTGTGTCCCATCTGGAACTGCCTGTGACTGTAGCCTTCAGCTGAGATGTAAGAGACCAGGGCAGAAGTCCTTATTCTAGTCCCCACACCACAGGCTAATGTGAGTCAGGGTTTCAAGGCAAGTCTTCCTTTCTAACCCAGTGTGCATTTAATTAATTTACAGAGTCACAAATTTGCAAGAATAAAGGTGGTTAGTGAGGGCACTTCCCTGAGACTTGGAATCAATCAACCAGAACAGAGATTTTAACCTGAATTTCCTGTGTGATTTAAAAACTAGGAAGCTGATTGATCTCAGCAGCATCTTCCATCCCTTAACAAACCCCTTATAGACATGTCTCAGAATTGATTCTTCAGTGCCTAAATAGCCTGGGAATTAGCCATTACAAAACTGCAATTAGGTTTTGGCAAGGCCATTTAAAACTAACCTCCTCTGAGAACAGAGAGCAGGTAAAAAGAGAAGAAAACAATGATGCCCCAGTGCTTCAAGCAGGTTTAGTTCCAGTTCTGAAAGCTAAATGAATTTGGAGCACAAAGGTTTTTGCTCAGACTCTTGTCCCTAAATTTCTTAGGTGTTTAAACAATCCCTTTTTCCTACTTTTTTCTCTCTAAGTCATCTCCTGTATTTCAGCCCCATGCATCTATTTCCATAGTCAGTCAGGTGAGAGTTTGTTATCTGACATTGTAGTTCAAAACTGAACCTCACATCCAAATTTTAATAACAGGGACTTCTAAAAACTGCCTTAAGAGCTTTTGTTGAGTATGAATGAGTGTCAGTTTCATGTATTACATAAACAACTGTACTTCACTGCTCTCACATTGCCTCTTCTGACTGCATTGTGGAGTAAGATGGCACTTACACCACTTTTCAAAAGTATATGAACAAAGATTCAAAACCTCTTTAGCTCCCATGTCAGGAAATTTTCAAGCAAATTCCATATTAGCCTGCATAAATCATGCTCTGTTACCCTTCATCGAGGTTTCTCAAGCTTTTTCAGTCTCTAGCAACTATAAAGTAACAATAAGTAATAGAACGTACCACATCAATTTGCATCATTTTTCTTTGTTCATATTTAACCTTTCAAATCTTTGGCTGATAAAAACAGAAGTTTTCTTTTGCCCTCATTATTCCTATTGGAATCAGAGTTAACAGAAGTTCACTCCTAACAAATGTTCTTTTACTGTGATCTCCCTTTATCTTTACAGAAAACATTTCCCTCATTTTATAGCCCAAAATTGGCCAGATGAGACAGTTACCTGTCTGAATGAATCCTTTCCTGCAGCCCCAGTGGGGTGCTACCCACTGACTCAGTACTACAGCTGTGGAACTGTTCTGCAATCAGTTATTAATAGCGTCCATTAGCCCTCCGAGGTGTTTGCAACACGACTGCAGGGGACTAGTACAATAGAGGGAAGTCCGGGACACAGCATGAAGGAAAGGCACGTAGAGCCACCTAACAGCATGCAGCTATCAGAGGCAGCAGGTTTTGCAGAAGAACGCCAGGAGCTCTGTTGAGGGCAGCACACACGGGCTGAGTGGTGGCTGTGATGTGCCACGGGCCATGGTCCCAGCAGCTGCTGTAGCATCTGTCCCTGTAATGTCAGGGTCTTGGCCCAGATGAAGCTCCAAATGGAGGACGTAAGCCTGCAGCCTCGGGCTACAGGGGTGCCTGGAGACTCTTACTGAGGCTGGGGCTTTGGTGGGAGGTGGTCTCATTGCTTGCAGAAGATATGTGCTGGTGGAGGGACTCTGTCACCTACACAGCTCCTTAGCTGTAGGAGGAGATCAGCAGACTGCACAGCATCAGAGACGATGAGAAAGAGGTTGTCCACATTTTCTGAGACACTGCAGATGCAAGAGCCTGAACATCCAGTTGTACTGAAGGAGACATGGGAAGAATCTGAGCTTGTCTGGTTGGGAAGTGGAGATTTTCACAATGACCAAGGCTGGAAGCTTCTGACTTATGGCAGTAAGAGGGTAGGACCTCAACAGACTGGAGAAATGGGCTGACAGACCATTAGTAGCTGGTCACAGGAGGCGATCACTCCTCTCTGCTAAGAACTAGTGAGAAACATCTGGGTGCTATGTCCAGCATGGGGTCCCCGGTGCAAAAGAGACACGGCGTATTGGAGTGAGTCCAGGCTCAGGGCCATGACAATGATCATATGACAGCATCTGTCATATGATAAGAAGCTGAGGTGGGACTGTTCACCTTGGAGAATAGAAGTCTCAGGAGAAGTCTTACCCAAATACCTGATGGGGGAGTAAATGTGGCCAAGCCAAGCTATTCTTGGTGGTGCTCAGTGGGAGAACAAGAAGCAAAGGGTACAAATTGAAATATAGGAAACTCCACTGAAACTTTCGTAAGGAAAAAATATTCTACTCTGAGAGTGACTGAGCAATGGAGCTGGTTGCCTAAAGAGTTTGTGAAATCTCCACGCTTGGAAACCTCACTGGACATGATGCTGAGAACCCTGCCATAGTGAGGTGTGGCACAGAGCTGTACCTGACCTTGCTTTGAGCAGGGAGGTTGGACTAGATGATCTCCAGAGCCACCATCCAACTACAGCTGTGTCTGGAGAAAAACTGTCTCCTGTCAAACTTTTCAGAGGTGTTGAGGATGCTGTGCTATTAGCTGACTCTCCTGCTGAGCTTTCAGGACTGGTCAAAGCCCAGGAAAACAAAACTACAAAAGCATTTTAGAAAAGGTTCTTTAGCTTATGGCACTTATTTATGACTTAAGATAACATAGAGTTGCAAGCATGGTGGAAACTGTGTAGAATTTTTCTAGTTTTCTTTTTTTCTATGTAGCAATATAATCATTAGTTTGGTTTCCAGAGCGCTGCTTGCATGTTATGTACAACTGCCTGTGGGATCCCCAGCGAAGAATCTCTTGAATTCAGAGATATGAAAATGATACTGAGGATACAGTGGCCCTAAGAATGTAAGAACTGCAGCCTTCTAGTCAGATTAGGTAATTTACTGAATTTTGACACATGAGAGAGGGCTATTGAACAGAGTAAGAAGTACTAGGTTGGGGGACCAGCCCATGGTCCAGCCCAATGAAAAATATTGTTTTCTTCAGCCCACCACCAGATAATAGGGAAACTGAAATTTTTAAACTTATTTAGGTGACACTAATCACAGGCCTTTTCTTTCCCATTGTTATGATGTTCAGTATATTAATTGAAAGATATAAAGAATTTCAAGATACATTCATATATTTGACTATCACAATCTTCTTAATTAGTTTTCAGGCCAGTCTTTTCCTGCATAACCTTTAGGAGCAACAGCTTAAGATCTTTATCTTATTGATATCTACAATCTCCATAGCATCACAAGTTATGCTCAGACACATATATAAATATGAATTGAATTTTGACTTACAAAAAAGAGCAGGGTTTTTTTTTCAACCCATCATATTTCTACTGTGCATTAGAACTGTAATTAACTTACTATGGCTGAACCAACTTACATAAGTAATACAAAAAGAAACTTTACAATAAACAAAGACATAAACTGTTCTTCATCCTGAACAAGGTCTCTTACCATAACCCCCATAGACATCTGGCTCCCTAAGGGATAGCAGAATGTTTAGAGATTATCAGAAATTTTCCAGCAATACAACTTTCATCAGAAGATACAGATTTATGGAGTAGGAAGGATCCATTTGAAGCATTTCAGATTTTACAGACTTTCATCAAATTAATTCCTGCTGATCTGTCCTCAGGTTAGGTATTTTAGAAGCTGCAGAATCACTGGTATCAGAGCATTCAATAAAACTAACAGTCTTGACAACATCATTAGAGTTATTATTTGCTGAGATCAAGCAGCACACCAACTTCACTAGACACCTACAAGGTCTGGGAAGCCACCCTTCACAGAAAGCCTGGAAATTTTATGTTTCATTTCTAATTCAGACTTTCAAAAAATGAATTTCCTACAATGCAGAAACACAACTCTTTGGCCAGCTCTAATACGATTTGACTTCGCAGTGGTCCTGCCCAGGACAGAGGTCCTGTCCAGAAATCATTAACAGGAAACTACATTTAGTTCCCATTGATTCTGGGATTTTTGTTTGAGTACAGACTTCAGCATCAAGCTAGAAAAATATAGCATCACTGACTCCAAATTAATACATCTGTAGAAGAACTACATTAACAATATATCTTGCATCTACAGACATTTTGGGGAAAAAGTGTCTTAGAGATACAGCTTATCAGGTAGTTCCCAGCCCTGGGACCCAAAACACAAAGGCTTAATTTCTAGTTTTAGGAACTGCTACTTTGTGCCTCTGTTTTCCCACCAGTAAGACAGGATAATGAGCTCTTCCTCCTTTGTAAAGCATTTTAAGTTCTACTGGGGTTACACTGATTAAGAAGTAGTGATATTTGGGTTTGCTATTATTTAAAATAATGAAAATGAATACTCCACTGAATTAATTTGAATTTCCCCAACCTCCCCACTTGGAATTTTTTTTTATTACATCAGGCCTCCATAGAATCATTTAATAATGTCATATATAAACAATATATTATTAATATGGTCAATCCACAATAAATACAAACCATGATCCTACACTGTTAAAAAAAAAGCACTGATGGAAATCCATGCTTAAAGTTGAGTGCTCAACACACAACTTGTTATAAAAAAAATGGCCAAAGAACATAAAAACTCCTGAAAATGTGGAATTAACCACCATGAGATATGAACATGCCAAAATCTACTCTAGCTTACTCAGCAAGCACATCTTGAAGCACTTATGCCTACAGACTCATAGGAATCATGTTGCTTATCACTAACCTACAATTTGCTGAAGTATAATTCTGCTTGGAGCTGCTCTGAAGTCGGCATGGCCAGTGTCCCCACTGGGAGCAAGCCCAGAAGCTGCTCCCTGGTTCTTCCTCCCATTTTCCTGTGCACATCCCCCTCTTGACCCATAAATTCACATCCTCAGGGAGCTGGCAGGAGAAAAAGAACAGGGAAAACATTTGTTCAGTCTTGTGTCGTTTTGGCTCATGGTTATGTGTATCACTAAAGAGGGCATGGGGCAGTCTGACTCGCCTGAATTCAGTGTCGGTTTTCCAAGTGTAGCCCCGTGTCCTTATACAATTTCCTTAATCACAACTCCAGCCCCCTTTTTACTTTTCAACTATTGCTGCACACCTCTGCTCAGAGCTCTGCAGGACGACTTTTATGTCTCTCTCCTCAGAGAGACCTTGAAAAATCTGAGCCCATCAGCCTATCAGAAGTTTAGCCTATTTTTACTAATGTGCATTACCTGACGGTTCTCAATTATTCTTTAATAGTCCCTTATGAGGGCTCTTATCAAAAAGTCTTTTGAAAATCCAAGTATGCTGTTTCCACTGGGTCCCTGGTATTAACACTCAAAAGAGCTCTAACAAGGTAGAGAAGCACATTTTTTCTTAGAGAAGCGCTGCTGCTTTGATCCTGAGAAGCTATACTTATCCGAGCATTGTGCTACTCTATCCCTAATTGAACCCTCAATCAGGTTCCCTGCTATCATAATAAAGTTCACTGATCTGTAAAGCCTCAGATGGCCCCAAGCTTCATTTTGAAGATAAGCATCATGCTAATGAGTTTTAAGTTTTCAGGCCTCCTTGCTGTAAAGACTGTAATATATCCTTGTCAATGTTGCTCCTGTTTAATGCTTTGTTTGTTTTCAAATCCTTGGATGAGTATCAGTCAGTCTGTGTGATTTACTGCTCCTGGTTTCACAAGTTGTACCAGAGATAACTTTCTCCTTAGGAGATTCAGTCTATTAAAGGCCACAATGTGATTTCAAATAAAATGTGCCCTTTAAATAGCTTTTTCCCCATGTTCCACCATAAAGATTAAGGCACGAGTGTACTTCAATTCTTCTTATTATTCCTATTATAGCTGATAGAAAAGAAAAAAGTCATAGGACTAGAACTTCATTTAAAAATACTGTTTTCAATGTACCACTGTCCTAGGATATTACAAAACTCACTGCGAGATCACAGAGAAGAGTTTGCTTAGCAGGACTGAAGTCAGCAACATCAAACCATCCAGGTAATTTTCAACACTTTAATCCATGGGGGAAAAAACCCTCACAGTTTGTCTGAATCCCCTCTGCAGGTGCCTCCTCTCTGAGTGTAAAGAGAGCCCGAGCCAACTCCTGACTTAGGCGTATCAACTGAATTCCTTAAAGAAAGAGGAGTATGAGAATTAAAAACCCCTCCAGAGCTTAATTTGGAGTTCCTCAGTCAGGCTTCTGCTCTAAAGAGCATCTTAGTCTTCTCTAAGCACCCACTGCTTTCCACTCACTGTGGACCTTCCCAACGCACCCAGCTACATCAACTGCCCGAAGTACAGATTCCTGTATATTTAGGAAAATGGTGTTATGTCCCAATCTTCTGAATAGAGAGTCTCTCCGTGTTTCCCAAGGTTGATGATTTTTTTGCTGGAAGACTCTTATAACATTGTTGAATTGTAATTATTTTTAAGAACCCCTTGGTTTGAACGTAATTTTTTTCATTGTGAGGTTGCACAGCTGGAGAAGAAAATATGAGCTGAAACAGTGACACTACTTTTGAACATCAAGTGGAAGAGAGACATGCTCTTTTGTCCATAAATAAAAATTCTGTTAATTTTCCCTTTGAAAACCTCTGGACATTCATACCTGGGAGGAAGGATCAAGGAAAACTAGGGGGAGGGACAGAACTGACTGGATGTGGTAATGCAGGCTGGTGCTCTTTCCCGTCTTAGGGAATATCTACTCAGAATTGATAAAGGAGTGTAAGATTTTGAGAAATTATCATTTTTGCATGGTCAGGAAGGATTCAGTTGCTTGAATTTTGAATATAGTTGCCAAGAAGATTTGGATGCAGTCAGTCTTCAACCTATAGATACATACTGCTGAGCAGAGTTACTGAATACAAGGCTGGATGTATTCTGGGCATGGATCAACGTTCTGCATTTGGCAGAAACTGTTATTTGCCCTGTCATTACCTCCCATCATCTGCAAACGAAGTGCACTGAATACAAGAGAATGGGCTCATAGCTACAGCAGCGGACCGTTGCCCTGAGAAACTGGATCAGCAGCTGACGCAGCCAGAGTGCTGCTGTCACCCACCAAGCAAACAGCACAGACCAGACCTTTCAGAGCCACTAATGGTGTATTCTTCATTTTCTGGCTGGCTGAGCTTGCAGCGCCAGGGCACTGTTTTGTGCACATGCTGCGTCAGCTGAAATCAAAGATAACTCCAATCAGAGCACATTAATTAGAGATGCTCAAAATGTTTTGGCATGACGACACTTTATCCAAGTCAAAATATCGCACAGGTGGCTTTAATGGTCTATATTTTGAGGGAAAATAGAACCTGTTAGTAAGGGCACAAGCACAGCACAGTAGCAGGAGGGTCAAGTCCCCGCTCTGCCAGATTCTAGGTAATCATGCACACATGAAAAGCTTTGCTTTGAAGCAGGCAGTTGAGCTGGGACATCAGCCCAAGGCTATGTCTACACTGGCAAGGGATGCGGCTTGATGGGGATGAATCTGGAGAACAGAACAGCCAGTGCTGAGGGACCAAAACCCAATTTATAGGTGTTTCCAGGTTAGCGCTAATCTGGTTTGCTGGACTGAATGTCTATCAGCAGGTTGGAAAGCATCAGGTGTCCTCCAAAGCACATCACAGAATCACCCCAAAAGAATTAATTCAATGAGGATGATAAAGACTCATTTCAACTTACCTCTGACCAAAATTGAAACATTAATGTGGATGTACCCAGAATCTCCAACATACCAAGCTTGTGGGCTGACCAAGAAATATTTTTACTGCTCCAATTTCGCTGTAACAGTCAAAGTTTTCAAGCCAGTGTAGATTAGAGATGAATTTAAAATGTCAACAGGCTCTCTGCAACAGAGCTGTTGGCACCTGAGTAGCTCTACTCAGTAAAACATGCTGTTGCACACCATGAAGAATAAACATTGTTCTGTCAAATTGGCATGGAGAGTCATTGATACATTTGATGTTAAACTTGATGCCCCATTGGAAAATGAGAAACGGAGTATCTCCTCACCTCACAGGAGTGTGGCAAAACCTAATGAGCTTTAGTAAAGTATTCAAATACCCTGGAGATGAAGGGAAGAAAAAGAAAGCTTCACAAAAATACTATAATAATATTCTAGAGTGAAGAAGATCACTTACTGGGTAATGAAAGAAAGACAACGAATTGTATATTTTTCTATTAAGTAAGCATAATTTCCTCTGCATGGAGATAAAGACTAGGGCCTAGAGAAAAACAGTACATGACAAGAGGCTTTAGAACTATACCATTTGTATATACTGCATAATTTTATAGGAAATAATATATAAAGGAATAGGCACAAGAAGACCAAAGTTAAGATAACTTTATTGTAATTGTGAAATACTTAAGATTTGCAACCTTAACGAAGGTAATGCAGCTTTTATAGTGCAAGGTACTTATCTCTCTCTACTACAGTGGAGTGACATTGCTCCTGAGATATGTTTGCTTACCTGGGAATTAATAAAGGACTTAATTTTAATAAAGTAGAAAATATTAACCCCTTTATGTATAAATCAATTGTTTACTTTATGCATCCATTTTTGGGCTGGATTTGGGGGAGGTGAGGAAATGCCTCTGTCTATGCACGTGTTTGTTCTTTTAGGGGTCACCACCAGAGCGTTGCTCTAACTCTGGAAAGCTGTTGTCCTTCTGCTGCTATGACAGGCAGCAGCACTGCAGGTCGTGTTCACAGAAACAACCTGCAGGTACCCAGAGCTAATTCCTCAGCAGGATCTCGGTGAGAAAATGGGAAACTCAGACTGGCCTCTGGTCTCTGAAATTAAATTCTGGAAGTACAATACAGCTTTATTCAGATTGATGGGTTTTTTGGGCTAGGTTTCTATAGAGGCCATTAAACCAGCCACACACCATTGTGTGTGGCTCCACACGAGCCCCAGGACAACCATCAGAAAATGCAGAACCTCGCCGCAGCTTCCAAAGACTTTTGTGGATATCTTCAGCCTCAGATTTCCATACACCCCCAACCCCTAACACACTGGGATGTGCTGATTCAGAAGGAAGGCTGGTTCTGTGGAAATTACAATTATGGAGGTTTGTTCAAATCTAGAAAATGAAATCTTAGAGAAGCGAGCTTTTTCTGGGTACGTACACCTTGGAATACTCAACCAGAGATGCTTAAGTCAGCAGACAAAGACAGTGTAAGAAGACGACAATGCATGTATTTAAGTGTGAAACTAGAAGAGTGTAACCATAACAGGAGTGAGCTTGAGGAGTCACAGCGGTGAAATACCCAACCAGAACCCACAGATGCCAACAACTTTGTGTAAGGCACCAGGTGGCAGGGGGTGCCCTCAGAGCAGATGAGCGGATCGGAGAGGCCATCCCGCCTGGGTTTCCATTCCCAGCTTTGCTCTCGCCATGAACACCCTGGCTCACTTTCACAGCCCCTCAAGGGCTCTGCTCACTGAGGTTGTTATGTGCTTTGACAGTCTCTCAGAGGGAAGAGTACTCTAAAACTATAAAATGCTGCCAAAAATACAGTATGTGTTTCTTTTCACAAACTCTCAGATTAATTCAAGCCTCAAGTAACAGCTATTCAAGTGTCCTCTAAATGTGAATGGGATTGAGGATTTCATTTTTATCACTACAGAGCACTAGGCATTTTATTAAACATTGGCCAAGCTGCTGTCTGCAATGCAAAACTTTCCCCAGGAGAAGCACAGCACAAAGTACAAACTCCTGGGTCTACCTTTAGCTTTATGAGAATCTGAGTAAAACATGGAGAATCTATTGAAGGAACTAAAATATTTGTGCCCCATGCAGCATGCCTGAAAAAAAAAGCTTGCTTTTCCCTGAAATGCAGTTGTTCCTGGAAAGCAAGGCTGGAGAAAACATCATGATACACAACCATGAAGACAAGTCTGTCTGAAACTGGGTCTATAACTTGTGATTACCCAAGTTCTAGCCAAATCAGGTGTAAAGTCTGGAGCAGTTTTAAAATATGTAAGGATATATTTTTTTTTACATAATATATGGCATAGATCTTGATTCTGCTCTATACTTGAAGGATTGGCTAGCAGCCCTCAAACCTCATGATGATGCATTGATTTAGCGCTTAGTGTGGATGAAAAAATATGAGACGCAATAGATAAACAATTCTGTCTCCTGTCATTAGCACTCGTGTCTTGAGAACAAGGACAAATGCTACAAATGCTGCAGAAACAGGCAGACATAATGACAGTAGCTTCTATCTAGACAGTAACGCTAGTAACAGCAGTGAAGTTGTGGTGCTCCAGACTGCTGTGTGTGCGAGACAGGCCCATGGGGGAGCTTGAGTAGCTACTTGAGTCGCTAGACTACCCTGAAAATTGTGCTGCCACATCTTCACTGCCGCCTAGCCAGCCATATTGGGTATATCTGTCTGTACTGTAGTCACGCATCTTGTCACAATACTTTTCGGAGTCTCCAAGTCAAGTACTGAGCGAGGTCCTTTGCTTAAAATGTGAAATCTGCTGCTTGAAGTACAAATGGCACCTCAAAAAGAGAAGGCCAAGTAAACAATTGGTCAGTAAACAATTCCTGGAAAAATACAGACATACCTATAAAAGTTTACCAGCATGGTTATGAAGATGGTGTAAAGGGGGTCCTACTGGCCTCAGTCCCACTGACTGCTTGAGACTGCCCAAGAATCACCTGTACCACAGCTGGTGTGTCTCTTTGAAATTGTTAACCCAGTTTTTGCAACAACAAAAAATACAACTCCAGAATCTCCTGGGAAAACTGATGCTACTTTTTACAAAGCTAAACAGTGATAGCTCACTACAAGATTTCCACTGAGACACCACTGAGGCTATGATCTACAATCAATATTATTGACTGTTGCCTGGTTTCTGCACCCTGCCTAGGGTCCATGGAAGGAAGGAAGACCTGGTGGGGAAAAAAGCTGTCATAAAAACCCTATCATTTGTAAGTATTGTCAAAAGCAAGTAGTATGAAAGCAACAAAGCTATTCCTATGCTTGGTTTCTTGCCATCCTGTTGCAGATAAACTGAAGCTCAGATGACTCATGGCTATCACAAATGTCTGGAGGCGTTTGTGATGACTTTGGGGCTGCTTCAGTCTGGGGCACTGGTTTCAGGGCCTGAGGCAGGAGTTTGTGTCCATGCCAAATCAAAACTGGCCAGACATTGCCTCAGGCAGTGGATCCTGCTTTGTACCAGGGACTAACACCAGGATCTCCCACTTTCGTGGCTGTCCCACACTCCCATACAGCTGTAGGCATGGGTCTCAATCTGGCGCGTTGGACGTGTTGCATCTGCTCCCACCTGGGTATGGGAGAAAAAGGCTCGAGCCTTGCCCCTTGGTTTATGTATTTAATACTAAGTGAAATGTCAAGAAAGACTGTGTTTTATCCCTGCAGCTGCCTGGAGGTTAGGACACGCCTGCCATATGGCAAAACTGAAGACTCATCCAAGTATTTTGAGTACCATCTAATGGCTTTTAATCAGCAACCAAAGGACAACATCATTGAAACAGAAAACTCTGAAATCTCAAATCATTTCCTACCCAGACCGATGTGTAAGATTGCAGAGCAATAAACTGGACTTTTTTTCTAGATTGAGGTACTCTGGCACCATGCAAGCCTAAGCAGTTGGGGGTTTCTCTCAAGGTGACTGTGCAGAGGGATCCTGACCAAGCTGTAACAGCATTCACAGGCACAGAAATTAGGGATGTGTCAGCCATTAATACTGCTTAAACCTCAGATTTACAGAAGGATTTTCTTCTCTGCTTCAGTGCCAAAAATTCACTGGATTCTTCTTGTGTAACTGATTACAACAGGAGTTGCTGACAGCTCTATCAGACAGATAAGGGCACTTGAAACTTTTCTGCACTATTTCTAAGGTCAAACAGACCTTAAGATGCATACCGCCCACCTACATAGAGGATGAGGTTTTTATTTTTGAAAGGACTGCAAACTGCTGACCGTCTCCCAAAGGATAGTCACAAAGCCTCATAAGGGATGCAGCTCCTTGTGAAGTTTCAGGGGTGGCATTAAGTGCTAACAGAAGATATCCCAAACTCCAAATACTGCCAGTTGCCAGAAGCCTTTCACTTCACCTTTAAAAAAAAGCAGCCGCAGTGTCATTTTGCAGACAGGCAAAACTATCTCCATGAGCAAACTTGTTCAGACCCAGTTTGGCATCCTGTCTGTGTGGCTGTAAAGCACAGATCATCTGCAGCAGCAATTAAAGTTGGAGGAGGAGGAAGAGGTCGGTGGACCAGTCAATAATCAGTGCACCTTTTCCCCACAGCTGGCACACAACCCTTCTGCAGCTTGTTGCTTAATTAAGTTTTGGAGTTTTCTGTAGTGCACTTCTGCCATCTAGAGGCTTTTCTGCCCTTCTGAAAATCTCCACCAGAAGAGATTTTTTCCTGTTTTATATACCAAACATCCCTAATCAGGTATCAAACCTCTGATTAAAGGATGACAAGGCTGAGACTGATATCACATGTGAATAAACTAGAATTAAGAATCGATTGGAAATGGGAAAGAGGTGTCTTGTGGATCATAGCTTTGGTGGACTGCAGTTTTTATCACACAATTTTATTTCATAATAATCTCTCTGAAATAAAACAATCTGGAAAACGAGGGATAATACAGGAGAACTTAATCAATATCTAAGATAAACCATTCCAAAAAACCCAGTGCGAAGCACTGATCTTTTTTTAACGTTCTCTGAGACCAGAAAAGAACAATCTTTATGTTTATCACCCACAATATAATTTGGTTTATAATGAGGCTTATAGAGGTTGATCCTGTGATTAATACAACAGTTTTACAAACTGCATTGCTGGAACACTGCAGTTAAACTTCCCTAAGCACATAAAAGTCTGGAGATTTACACAATAAATCCCACCACTCACCCCATCACACAGCAATCCACCCCACCTGATTAACTCTGACCCCCAAGACATGCTTAGAACATCTTTCAACATCCCCAGCTCTTGATGTGAGTCTCAGATATTTTGCAAGAGGGAAGACGGTCCCATTAGCTCAGCTACATACTGCCTTGTAAGCTTTTAGCACCCCTGCTACACTCAGCTTTTGCATTTAAAAGCCAGATCCTCTTCTTCCTCTCGTCTTCCTCGCTCAATAAGGAACTACCCACTGTGCAGGAGAAAACAGACCAGGGGAGGTGAGCATGGCAGGGCGAAACCCCTGAGGTGGAATGCAAATCGGGATTTAGGATGTAAGCTTGCACTGCAATGGGAAGGCTGCCTCAAGGTGGCCTTGAAGACCAGACTCTCCAGTGCTTTAGTGGCAAATTGGAAAGCTGAGCTCCAGGAAAGCTAAGGGCTGTCCTGCATGGTGCTTGTGTGCCAGGTTCATCTGGCAAGGTGTTGTCAGCCATATCCAGAGAGCTCATGTTCAGGCTATGTGTGAGAGAGCTGCATTGTCTGAAAGCAAGCGGACCATGAGCCAACATGCTCATAGTCGCTCTTGTGCATCTATCAAATTCATCCACCCATCAAATGCAATGCAGTACATTCACTCAAATGTCAGCCGCCTCGGCCTAAAACACAACCCCAAAGTTCATGTTCAACAGCTGCCACTCACTTAAAGCCTGAAAATTCACCAAGAAGGGTCTGGACCTGCCTGCAGCTCTGTCTGCAAACCTCTGGCTGCTGCTGAAGACCTGCTTGAACCTTGAAGCTCTTGTGGAGCAGGGTCCAAGTCCCCTCAGCACCCACAGCCAACAGCTGTGTTTGGCAAATACCTAATGCACAACAATAGGATCAGCCTGCAAAACAACGTATGGTTGCAGATTTGGTTTCTTAATAGAATGGCTGGAGGAAATGGATTGAATTTTTAATGCAGTGTTGGTTTAATGTAAACTACATGGTGAGGAGAAGGCTTGAGAAGCTGCATCAGCCCATTGTGTAACTTCCCAGGGGCATGCACTGAGAACAGAAGAACAAAATCCCTCAGCATCTGCACTTTGAGACCAAGGTCTGTTCTGCTTTTGAAAGAAGGGAGGGACACGTTCACTGTTGGGAGGGAATTCTGGGACCTGGACCCCAGCATGCCTCCTCACAGGTGTGGCTCCGAAGGGGTAGATTTGAGGAACATCTCTGGGTTACCGATTCCTACTGGCTTGTCCTGCTTTCCTCCCTGCTTTACATACGTCCCATTCCATACATTTTCAATAACCATACAGGATCTATCTTAATACGGAATGTTGGCTTAAACTCCAAAGGCTAGGTATGTCCCAGGTAATCACCTACCATCCAGGATCTGTGATCCAGGTGAAGTCTTTGGTGGCCTGATGGAGGACTCTCCGCATTTTAGCTGTTTCTGCTGCCCAAGAAACCAGATGTAGCCAGCAGGCACAAGCAGTGCCCTAACACTGGAAAGAGCTCAGAGAAGAACATGGGAGAGAGAAGAGGAGCACAGGGGTGGCAGAGTCTGAATTACCAGCATGATCCCGCAGCTCTCCAAGAGCTGCCACCATTGTACATCAGCCCCAGGCCAGCTCATGTCTGGGAGGAAACACAAGAGCCAGAGAAAGACCTTGCCAGTTTTCGTGTGACATTGGAGGCCAGGAAAGGTTTATGAGCACAAAGCACACCGGCTCCAGCAGAGACGAGGAATGGAGTCCTTGAGATTTCCCTCTTTTGAAGACACCAGGGCCTCCTTGGTGAGTGGTTAAACTCATCTACTTCATCCGCCTTTAAAGAATTCGCTGCGGTACCAGGCTACCTCCCAGTGCTCAGGGTCTGACCCCACCAAGCGCTTTAAAGTTTTAGGAAAAATTGACTTACACCTCAGCCAGATAAGCACTTCAGCTCTTCTGCCAAGCAGGAATCTCACTGCTGATGCCCCGGGAATAAAGGCCATAAACAAGCAGCAGAAATGTCCTGCTGAGAAACCTTTTTGTTCAGTGCTCAAAGAGTAGCTAACACAGTGGGACAGCGGCAACACAAATCATCGTTATCATCAGCCTGAAAGACAGAGGGAAAAATACATAAAGAAACAAAACTGAAAAGGGAAGTACACTTTCCAGGTCAGTGTTTAAAATAGAGGCTGCGCTCGAGTGTGTGGTGATTTAACTGAGGGAAGTTTTTATCCTCTGTGTGCTATAAAATACACAGCAAGATGTAACTAAACAGATATAACCCAAATACAAACCTCTCCAGGGAAGCAGAAGAGAGACAGTGTGCTAGAAACAGCAGCTGAAGACGATGAATTGGATTTCAAGACCTATATTGTGGTTTTTAAGTATTAATGTATCGAATTACACTATTGTAGATAGTATTGATATGAACTGACTACTTTCAAGACAGTGATTGATTCTAATCAGTAATGGTGACAAAGGCATAATTAAATATGGCAATATTTAAAATACTGAATATTAAAAAATACTGAAATCAAAATCTCTTGACTCCATTTGGTGACATATATCAAAATCTGTGCAGACATCTGTGCAAACAGCACCAACAAAACCCCGCTGGAAGGTTCTTCCTCATCTGACTTCAGTCCAGCTTTAGTTGCGTTCCCAATCCTGTTGAAATGTCATGTTCCTGGTCAGACCCCAAAGGGTCGCTTTTCCCTGTGTCTTCCACAAGTTTTCTCTTGTACAGGTGCTACCCTGCGTGGCCATTTCTCATTCACCATGAAAATGCAAGCTTAGGTTAAGTAGTGTGATGTATCAACAGGGTCATCCTAAAACCCTTCTGCTATTAAGCCCTGGAAACTACTGATGTCCCCACCTGAGGTCTCATTCCCTTGAGTAACTGCCCCTGAGAGAAATTAGATCCCCCCTTTTGCATCTCTCTTCATTTCATGGCAGGTTCTGCCTGGACCAATGTTAGAGAGGATCTGAAAATCCCGGGGAGGCTGGTCCCTGGGGTAAGGCACTGCCAGCACAGGAGTTACAACAAAGCTTGTGTCAAACAGAGTGGCGTAAAGAAAGGTGAGCTGTGTTTGGTGCCACTGCTTGTTTTTCTCATTCCTCACCTCAGACCCAGTTCTTCTTCCCGTGTTTGAAATTGGAGGGTCAGGAAGCCATCATGTGAAAGAGGTCAAGAGCATCATGCTCCGGTACCATTGGTTGATCCAAATTCAACAGCCAAAGCAGATGTCATGATTTAAATGAACCCCATGCTTAGGAACAAATTACACCAGAATATATATTACAGGCCCTGCTCTTACATTTGATGAACTGTATGTCTATTGATTTAAAAATATATTTTTCTTTCTCATTATCACTTAAATGTATGGGATAGTGACTGATTCACGAAGCAGTAGGTACTGTTTCTTTTAAGTCTGATGATAATTACTTTTATTTAATGAATAAGGTCCAGGTTCAATAAAAGACCCATCTGGCTTCATATAATAAATTGATTTTATGGGGCTGCTGTGAAGCGGAAGCCAGAAAGAGTTTTTATTGAATCTAGGCGCAAACACGATATATCACAACCCTCATTTTCAGCTTATTTCATCTATTAATAAAACTCCATTTAATATCCTTGGATATTTTTCAAAAGGTTTGTCCTTTATCTTCTTTGTCATAATTAGCACGGAGGGTAATTAGTTTTTACATAGGCGTTCTCCTTCATCTAGATACAAGTCATCTAAATTATTTTCATTTGCTTATGGAAATGAGAACACCACGTTTTTATTTCTCCTTCAATTGCTCCCTGGTGATTACCTTAATTGGAATTACTATTTCTATACTGCTGTTGAGGAGTTTAACTCTTCAGGAACAGCTGCAGTGGACAGCGAGCCCCAAGCCTTTGGTGGACTCTGCGTGGTGGACAGTTCATTTGCTGTGGCCTCCAACTGCCATGTCAAATATCCGTGACAAGATTTTGAAGGCCACAGGAGCACCATGACTCTGCCTGGAGCCCCACGAGTGGCCAGCGACATCACTGGGGAGGGAGCACAGCTCTGCAGCCACGCACGGTGCCCAGACTGGTGTCCCACCACTGACTCGTCCTCCTGGCTCTACAACGGGAAACTGGGAGCCCCGAGTGAGGGCGATGGCTCTGCCTGCCTCAAATCCATTACCATGGTAACCAAAATCTTTTGGATGCCCCATCTCCCAGCTCTGCATCTGTAAACACCAGCAGGAGCAGAAGATGGGGTGAAGCAGCAACACTTCGCTGAGCAACAGCTCCCCTCCTCCACAGAGCTCACTTCTTCATCCAAAGGACTTTTGAGGGAGGTGTCCGTGTTGCTGCTATAATGTTCTCTTTTTTTTGTTTGATCAGGAGAATTGTTGTAAGAATTGAAATATATATGCATATATATATTTGAAATTAATAGCGTTTTATATAGTTTTACACATATATAGTGTTATATATATAAGTCTCTATTTGCATCTAATAAATATGTATTTTCTAATATTTTTTGCGACAATATTTGCATTAAAATATAAAGTTTTATATATTGACATTAAAATAACATTAAATTATAAATTACAGTACTCAAATTATTATGAAATATTTTCATTATTTATTTAGTAAAAAGAATATTTACATTTTATTCCAGTTTCCAAGTCAAATGGGATAAAAGGCATTCAGACCTCAAATTTATTCTTCTCTCCTTCTTTTGATATGAAATGAAAATTTCTGTTTCATCAAAAATGATGCAAAGAATTTTCAGATTTCATAAGGGTTTTTCTTTCATGATGACTGTTTTTAATTCATTACTAATATTTCAGGGACACTAACTCCTCAGACTGTTGTCAGTACAGTTTTGCTGCTGCCTTGGCTCAATCTTCACAGCATCCTGCAAACTGTGCTCTCAGACTCTCCAAGAGAGCAGGAAGGTGTGTGGAAGACAGGGAAGATAAAATGGAAAATATTAAATTATTTAGAATTTTTTTAAAAAATTTGTTTTAAACAACATGAGATACTATGTGTGTGGGATACATGTAATCTGTCATTTCAGAATAAATATTATTTATTCTTAAATGTTTCCAGGAGTACTTACTCTTACTGTCACTGTGGAGCACATTGCCTAATACTTATCACAATGACATTTTGTTGCTTTTATAGTTCTTGGAACCACATATGACTCTGTTACTGCTTTTAAAAGACCTGAAAGCTTATGCAAAGTATTTTGATTAATTATAAAGCAGCAAGAAACTTTCTGTTCCAGTTGAATAACGCAGACAATAAAAAGTCACTTAGTATGACTACAGTTAATATCTACTTGACATCTTTATGTCATAGACTCAGTGGCATCTTTTCTTTAATATTAAGGTCATTAGAAATACGCAGCTTGAGTGTTCTCACATCAGGAGAAACACTTTCAAAGTTAATGTAGTAAAACTAGGACAAAAGAAGAAAAAATACCCATAAAATGAAGCACAAAATTTAAAACCTGGGCAAGCGCATTTATTCCAAAATCAGCTCTCTGTGTGTATCCAAGGACATATCTAAGAAAGGAAAAGATTTTCCAGCTAATAGTTGCTATTAATCCTGCAGTATGGGACAAAATTAGCTGTGATGCATCTGCAAACGGATTTACAGATCCAACAAACAGAAACCAAGTTATAAATGGCTGAATCTCATCAACTTCATTGCCGAGGGGGCAGGAAAGCCCCAGATTTCAATTACTCAGATTTCAGATGTAATACTGAAGGGGGAAAAACATTTGTAAGCAGGTGCAAATACAGTAAGAAAACCCAAAGATATACAAAAATGTGGGATAACAGCTCAGTCACCCCTCCGAGCCAAAAGTCACTTTGCAGACTTGTCTGCTTATCATTTAAAACAAACAAAACCAAACAATGCTCCAAAACCCACCCCGGGCATCAAACATTTAAGCTGTGTAATCACCAGAATATCCTCCTCTGGATTCCTGCATGTTGCTTCAGGGATCAATTAAAAGCACAACATCTTCCTTCCAGTCCTGGGGGTTTCATCCTCTCTCTCAGCCACTGGGACCCAGGGGTTGCCAGCTGCCGAAAGTACAAAGCTGAATACTGAATGAGATACCAAGGGCAAGAAGAAGTTAAGAGGGGGAGGAAGGTGAAAGAAACCTGTTTGCTTCAATTATTCATACAAGCAGAGCACTTTCATGTTTTTCTTCAGAACTGGAGCAATTAGTGACATTGCTGACGGTGGTGTGGTGCAGTAAGAACCCCGGAAGGAGGATACACAGGGCTGAGGTTGCTTCATCCCCTGTATGCCGGGCTAGGAACGGGTGCACTTGGAGCACGGGACTGCAAGGAAGAGTTCGATTGACAGCAGCCCCTGCCCTGTGAATAGACCTTTTTTTCAACCCACCTCTGTTTTTATGCCACGGGCATTAAAATGGAGCAGCAGAGATTTGAGGGTACTGGGGAAGAAAGCCCAGTTGATAATTAAGCGGGTACTTTGTACTACAGTCCTTGGGCAAGGCCACTTCGCAGGACACAAGATTCTGGTAAGGGGACACAGTGGAAAATATTTTAAAAGTAGGTGATGAATAAGAACCAACAGCTAGGACAGAGCTTAGGACAGAAAGGGTGGGGACTAATTTTAGAGATACACTGTGGACTTGGCATTTTAGGAGAAGGTTGACCTGGAGAAGTGGAAAGGCTTGGAGGCCAGATAAAGAAGTGGATCTGAGGTCATCATTATCCCTGGCATCATTAGTGTCAGGGGATTTCCAGAGATGAGGAGTTCACAGAGAGATGCCTGTTGGAGGGGGTTTGAAGCAGTTATTGTTGGGAGGGTCATCAGGGCTGGATATCCCTGAGACTTCCCATCTGAGATGTCCCAGCCATTTGCATATGAAGTTTAAAAATTGTTGTCTAATGAATTCTGTCATAGCAATAACCTCATAAAAGCATAGGTAGAAATTCTCACTGCCTAATTGTAGATGCCAATGAACCGGAGGATTAGTTTCCAGTGCTCTCATGTAGCTAATGGAGATGGTCTTCTCCTGAGGGATTCTGAGGAAACCCATGGCAGATGCTCTGATTTGCCTCTGCAGGTGACTCTCCCACTACAGAGGGAACCTGGATGAGTAGCAGAGTAGCAACCGACCTTTTAGATAGCTAATGTAGGTGAGACAAAGCAGACTTAACCAAATACCTCAAAATAAATTCAGTGTTAAGAACTTCATGCATGATATGGCTCGAAGAGTCAGCGAGACAAGCCTCTTACCTACTGCACCTGCCTGAAGTCAGATAATCTGAACTGTCAGTACTATTCCAGATGTCAGTAATGGATCTTCCTCTGTTGAATGTGCCATGTCTAAAACTCACAGGTTACTTCATAACTTGATCTTCAGACAATTTACTTTCTGATACTTCTAAAATGTCACAAGTTATTTCAATACATGACAAAATATATCTTCCTCAAAGCCAATCAAACATCCACAAGTTCCATTTATCTTCATGGAACCCCCTTCACGCAGGTGCATCGCTGTACACTAGATAACAAAAATCACTTTCTATGGCGGTGTCTGCTAATGAACCTTCTATAATTGTTGGCAGCAGGACGAGCAACATCATTTTCTTCTATGAAGCCATGTCCAGCTGTTGCTCATTCTTCATAGTTGCTAAAGTAAATGGCAAGCACAGCAGCCTCAATGATCTGGCACATCAAGCTTAAGCTGGCATTCCAGGTAATTCTCCTCTAGTTCTCCTGTTGCAGCTAAGTTGGTATTTTCTGGCTCCTAAATAAAAACCTGTTGTTGCCTAGATTGGTGTGAGCAGCAGAGATGCTCTTGGTGGCCAGTCAGTGCCAAGGCAAGGGGTACTCTGCAGTTCCTGGGGGATACATGCACATACAGGAGTAGCTGGGTATGAAACCTTTAAGGCTCACCTGCCCTCCCAGCCTGCTGCTTCATATATGTAGGAAAAATATATACATACACATATACTAACACATATACACACAAATAGCAAAAATGCAATTGATTGCTGCTACTCAGGAAGAGACTGTTAAAAAAAAAAAAAAAAAAAAGGGAAAAAAAAGAGTCGTACTTGAGTAAATCTAATGTAAAATTCATATACTGTAATGCATGAACAGATTTGAGTTACTACATAATATAATAGTAATGTCCAAGGCCTTCTACAGATGATCTTGTCCCTTCTTTCCTCCTCTGCTAGTTCAATTATTTATGTCTCTGACCCAGCATTTTAATTTCTTGTGGTCTTCCTTTCTGTCTTTCTGTTTTATGCAATTCTATTCCCAGCTCTCTGTGTTAACTTCACTAATTACCATTCCCATTCCCCCAGTTTTCTGCCATATAGAATCTGGATTTTCCACAGATAGATGAAAATATTAAAAAACTTGGAATACATTTCTTGCTCACATTGCAAGGAAATGCCAGTACAGCCATGCAAGTTTTAGAAATACAGAAAAATAATTACTAAGATTTTTTTTCAGTCAATTATTTCAATATTGCTGAAGTATTCTTCTCTCCTTTTTCTTAACCTTTTTTTAATATATAGCCATATATAAAATAAGCATTTTTATGAGCTTGATATAAAATATTTTGCCTGTGCCAGAACACGATGTTTCAATATTTTTTCATTAAAAAATTGAGCAACCAATACATCTAATTAGCATTTTTGTTTCCTCAATTCAGCATTTTCTGATAGAAATTATTGGCCAGTCCTAGTTACATTTACAATTCCCCTGTTGGAGTGTTGTCAATAGCAACAGTAATTTATTCTCTTTCAGAAACTGTAACTGGAACCTGAATTCCAGGTATTAAGCCAGACTTACCCATGACCCACCAGGTGAACTGGAAAACAGGGACGTTCTGTAATTTTCCATACCAAACAAAATCTTTTAGAAGTTTTCTGCTCTTCTTGAGACAAATTAACAAAGTTCAGAACAATTCTTATTTTCCTCAGCTGTTTGCTTGCTTAATTGGTGTCAAGTCAACTTTGTTTAAAATAAGATCTTGACATGAGCGAGTGGGAGGCAGAGATTATACCTGGAGATTTTCTCTGTTTCAAGGCTTGCGTGTCTGTTTCTCGCACTGACTTAGAATTAGGTAGGAAAATGCTGCTTCTTTCCGTGAAAAGCCTTTCATAGCGTGGGCCATGAAGAAGATGTAGCTGCTGCTACTGAAGAAAAAAAAAAAAATAATAAAATAAACTCAGAGGTTTTGGACTTCTCGGTAGCAATTAGATTTTTCTTATATGGTGTTTTAGTGAATTTATTTTTATTAGGCTGCTTGGCGATCTCGGAGCCGTCGGGCTGCCAGGCAGGGCTGGGCACCAGGTGGCACTCCCGGCTTACGCTTCTGCCACCGGGGCGACAGCAGGCTGGGCTGGCTTCTGGGGACATCCCCGCAGGGATCTGGGGGGATTCTGCCCAGGCTGCAAACAACATCTCTATTCCAGAAAGGTGATCAGACAGGAGCCTGCACTTTAATTCTGGTTACTACTCTATATTTACCTCTTAGGGCATAAGATACACCAAGTAGGTAACTTGGGAAGACGCATCAGTGAATAGGACTTGATAGTTATTATTACTATTATTATTCCTCTTTGTGTTACTGTTAGAGGCTCTTCTTCTCTAAAGAAGAGAGAAAAGGGACATACTAACATTTTTTCAGGTAAGTAAGAAATTCTTACAAAGAACAGCGGGGATACACTGCCCTTTGCATTCACTGTGAATAGGACAAAAAGTAATGGGTTTAAATTGACATAAGGGATATTTAGGTTAGACAATAGATAAAATGCTGTTAACAAAGAGAGCAAAGCACTGGAAATGATTACACAGAGTGGCTCTGGAGATCCCATCCACACGGTCTTCGGGAACAAGTGAGACTGGTTTAGGATGACGAGCAGCACAGGAACGACTAGAGGACTTGTTAGTGCCAGTTTTTTTCGATTAGGTGAGGTAAAGATTGTACTCAGGTACTCAAACAGCATCTTGCCCAATGGTACAGGCTGCATAAAGTCAGATAAAATTCTCTATAAACACTTGGTAACTGTAGCTTTTCCGATCCAAACATGGTAACTGAAAGCTAACTCAGGTATGTTGATGCTAATGGCGATCACCACTTTGAATTGTGTCCCACTTACCTCCTTAGATGTGTCATTTAAAAGAGAGATCAGGGATAAAGAAGCACCTTCTTCCTCTTGTAACAAATTTCTGTCTTTCCCTTTGGAGACATTTTTTTTTAATACCTGAAAACATGTGTTTGCCAGGTTGGCTTGGTCTGTTTCTTCAAGCCCTTCAAGCTCGGAAACAGACTGTGCTGTATTCATGTGTGACAGTTTCCCACACTGTGGGCCATAAGGATAAAACTCACACTTGAACTAAAAAAGAATCATATTTCATGAACAATGTATCTATTCTAACATTCCTACATATCACATATGTGAGCATATTTCATACAATAGCAAACATGGAAATAGCAAGATAATTTTTTTAGACCGAAGAGGTTGAAGTGGCCCAAACCACAACACTGCCACACACTCCCAGGAATGAACCTGCTGATGAGTATTACTGTCTGGGATTGTCTTCTCTTTAAAAATAACTGCATAGGAATGAGACAAAATGATATAATACGAAGCTGTGAATAGCAAAATGATACCTAATTTAAGGCATGGGGATGCTGCTACTTGAAAATGTCTTCAAGATATTAACTAATCCACAGCAAATACATGGCACAGGTAGAGACTCTGATTTACAAGTTGTAAGCCCAAGGCTTCTTGGATTAAACAGTCACTCCTGGCTCTATGTGCTCTGGTTACACTCTGCAGAGCTACGATGAGTACTAGAAATCACGCCTGTATCTGTCCACCTTTCATCTCCACTGTCATTTTGGGAATGTGTCAAACTCTCCATGGCAAAGTGAAAAAATCTGTTTCTCTTCATCATTTCTTTCCCTCTGAACATACATATGCAAGGAAGCACAAGGCAAAACTGACTCCTATTGAAGATGCCAAGTCTCATACTATGTTTCAGTTTCACACATTGATTTTCTTGTGTGACTCTCTAATTTCACCTGTGTAAACTGATGCCTATTATAACCTACTAGACTAGGAATCGACTCCAGGTTGACTGGAAGGCCACAATAAAAAAAAAATGAATGGCATTAACTTCTTTATTATTATTATTGTTATTATTATTATGAATAATAAATCTTTCATTAAAATTCCTCCCATCTTTCTCGGTTCCCTTCTGGATGGATTAACCACTTCACCCATGGAGATCACTGATATCTTGTCTCCAATGTCTGAAGTGGGAAGACATGGAATAGAGCAGTCCCAGGGAAGCACCTGACTGGAGTAAAGTGGCAGATTACAGCCATCAAGAGATTCTCCCATCAGATGCTATAACCAGCCATCTTGAAAACGGTTAGTAAAAAGATCTGACAAGAAAGCCACATTAGTATTTAGATTTTAGAGAAGCAAACACATTTGCATGTATCCCTGCAGCCATTTTAGTCTTAATTCTGAAGTTCCCACATTCTGGTACAGCCTCTCTCACTAACACTCCTGCATCTTTTATGACATCCATCTCTCTTTCTCACCTTTCTTAACACTAGTCATTCCGATTATCACACAGATAAAACTATAACAATTTTATAAACACCAAACCAGCTAGGATTTTTAAATATGTAAAAGTTACCCATATCCATCACTGAATCAGTTTGCAAGGAGATGTAACATATTTTATTAGACCAGATGGTGCAATTAAGAAAAAAGCAAAGCCTGGATACAATGTAAAAATTGAACTTTTCCTATTTGGAGCAATAAACACATTAGTTTCCCTTTTCAAATTACTCAGATCTTTAGATGCATTTAATCTTCAAATTCTGGAGAATTTAGAAAGTCAAAAGTGACATAAAATTTCTGATTTTAGTGGAAAGAAATGTGTCATCTGACCAAGACTGAAATATTTTTATTTGTGGAAATTTTTCTTAATTTGCCATTTTTATTCAGAATTTAGAAGAAAAATGAAAATCTGCAGTAATTCAGTTCTTGTACAGCTCTAGCTATGCTAATTCAACAACAGCAGGCAATTTATAGACAAAATCTACTAAAACTGAAAGGAAGCTGATTCTGCTTATGAGTCTTAAACAATAAGTTTTATTTCAGTCTACCTTGAGACAGAGTTAAAGCAATAGGTTGCTGTTGTTTTTCAATTAAAGCAGCGAAAATTAAAGCAAAGAAACAGGAAGACAACTAAATTTTGGCAAATAGATTTTCAAGTCTGTTTGTTGCGCAAGGGCGGGGGGCGCTTCAGAGGAGTAGACAACAGCAGTAGTGATGAAGTGATAAACTGTGTTCTGAAACGCAAAAGGTGAATCACTTCTGTTGTCAGACAGCAAAACCATGAGGACAAACAAGACATTCAATAGCACCGAACTTCTCTGAAAAGTTCGAAGATCTGAAAATTGATGGCGCTCTAATATTCAGGTAATATGAAACTGAGAGTATTAAAAACAAACAAGAATAGGAGGCAGAGGAGTTTCAGCTGACATTTTCAGAGATGCGTTTGGTACAGGAGAGAGTCCCTTTGGACGAGAAAGTAACTAACATAACCTTTTAGAAAAAGAGTCAAGGGACCCGACAGAAAAATACAGAGCAGTCACACTCACAATCTATTTTCAGAGATCAAAAGGAAGAATAGTTAAAATAGCCAGACTTCTCTTGCCTTCAAATGGATCCTTTGTTAAGACTTCTTTGAAGATCCCTCTGACATGCTACTCAAGAGAGATGCATCCCTTAGCTAAGATGTCCTAGAGCACTTGATAACACAGCCCACCAGCAACGAATGTCTAATGTGAAGAATAACATAATGTGAAGAATATCAACAGATAAGGTAGGAAGTGGAACAATGGGATAAGAATAACAGGTTATCATAAACGAATCCTTCGCCTGCTGAAAAGAATGTCTGCATACCTTAGAGATCAGTGCTAGAGCTGGCTCATTGTTTTGTCAACAAGTCAAGAGAAAAAAAATAGAGTTGAAATTGTTTGTGTATTTTGTACAACAGCAGGAGAAAATGCACTTTAAGGCTGAAAAAAGTATGTTAACACTGATTAATCTCCGACATACCTCTCCTGGAAATGGCATGCGAGGCACATTACACCTTCTACTGCCAGATAAATTGCAAATAAGCCCTAGTGACATCGGACAAAACAGCACAAATGTTTGCAGATGTCTCTTCAGAACTCAGCTAAGGTAGTTAGCTTGTGTTTTTTGTATTTTTAGGGAGAGATCCTCAGCTGATGTAAGCTGGCACAGGTCCACTGAAGTCAAGATGCCAAAAGTTAAAACTAAGCACATAGTTAAGACTTTATTTTGAAGCACAACAGCAGTTCACACTATGCACTGTTAAGGCTTGATCTGTTGAAGGCTTAGCTGTTAAATCCAGCTCTCTGGAGCTGCAGTCAAAATGCTTTACCCCCAGTCACCATGAAGGATGTCCTTAAAGCCATCAGCGTTAAATCTCTGCTGCTTTCATGGAGCCTTACATGACTCAATTCCTTCACAGTGTGATTTGCCCCTACTCCTGCATGTGTCCACTCATCTTTTATACATCACAGCAATCTAAACTAGACTATAAGTGGCTCGGTGTTGGGACATCATCTCCTCATTTGTTAGTAAAGTGCCACATATACCTTTAGTGCTATATAAATAAATAATAAGGCTAACAAGGCTGACTCTATATATAGGGACTTAAAAGTCAGACAATCTTAACATCAATCTGCCACTTTATTAGCAGCCAGTGAAGCTTGCAGATTCCTGGTCTAATGTGCACACGCCAGCCAGTTTCAGTTGGCAGCTTAGCTGCAGGTGACAAAACATCTTTTCTGACTTGCATAAAAATATGTGTGGAAGCAAAGAAAAACCCAAGAAAATAATATCCACTAGAAAGAAAAATGATACAGGCCAACAAAGAGATTTGGAAACTGGGGGAAGGGAGGGGGGTGTATAAAGCCCATGATGATTCAAAAGTGCAGAAAGATGTTGGATTCAGTGATGCTGATGGTGATAGATTGGGCATTTGGCAATATGCATCCCTTGTCGTTCCAAGCTGCTTGTCTGAACTCCTGTTCTCTTTGCTTTGTCTCTTTCATCTGAAATAATCTGTCAATACAGGGAGCATGGGAATGGAAACTGAATCCCTTACCTGACCGGGACTGAAAGTGCACTGCCAGGAGGTGCAAGGGATGCGCAGGCTTTTGCCGGGTGCATCTGTTAAATAATGCAAACACATTAAACACAAACTGTATCCTTTGTTTAGCACCAGATGAACTAAACCCAGAGATGTTTCAAACAGCAAAAAAAATCGGGCTAAGGCCATAACTCTCAGAGGTGGCTCAGCTTTCAGAACTACCTGATTTGAGAATCTTTGACCACCAGCATACAAAAAGCTAGTATGTTTAGAGATGAGCACTTGGCACTTCCTGAAAGAGATTTGAGGCTGGATATATTATTATTTAATCAAACTACATCATTAGGCACCTTAAAGATATCCTTGAGACAGATTAAGCCTGTTATGAGGCAAGGTGGGGGATGTGAAACAAAGGCTGGACAAGCTCTAGGTGATGACATTGATAGAAACAAAATCCTCACGGCGCCTACTGTGCGAGGTAATTCAGGTCACTGGCTCCTGTGTCTCATCTATGCTAGATGGTGGCATTTAAGGAGCTTTTTTGGCATATTGCTTTCTCTTTGTATACACTGGACTCCCTAGTGTGAATTCCACTGTCTCCCCGATCACCTCATTGAAAATACTAGCTTTCATGTCAGAGTAACACAGAGTTACCTACACACTCTCCTCTTCTTGTGGTGCAAAAAAAGTGAAGGGCCTACAATGGCTGTGAAGACCACAGTGGGCATCTTAAGTGAAGTCCCCATTCCAGTGATGAGTGGCAGAGTTCAAAAGAACTGCCAGTGACACTCTGTAAAGGGAATATTGCATTTAAGGACCCTTGCTGGACTGAACCAAAGTACCCATGCACGTATCCATACTGCATATGGGGACTGGCAACTGTTCTGTGAAGGGAAACTTCTATGATATAAGTCGTGAAAAAACCTGTTCCACAGAAAAGAAAATTAAATTTAAGTATATGGCAAGGCAGACGGTGCCAGAAAACAAATAAAATGATATCAAAGAAAATGTTCCTGTATAAAAATCAAATCTTACTCAGATATGAATCCTGTTAACTTCAGCTGATGCAGGACTATAAGGTTTTTCAGATGAAAGAAGGTTGCCATAGACATTTCTGTAAATAGGTTCTATTTTATCACAAATGAACTTAAAATGGTTTTGCAATTCTTTTCCTTTTCTTACCCTTTTACTGACATTTCATTCTTTGACATCCTCACTCTCCTTTCCCTTGCCCGCAATTCATCCTGAGAACAGAGACTAAGTAGCAAAGTATGGTATGATGGCCTTTCACCTTTGTGAACCTTTGGAGGACACCAAGTCTTGTGTTTAAATCACTAATGCCCTTTGGAGGAGGTCTTACTTTCTGGGTGGCTTCATCAGTCAGACCCACAAAGCGACTGCTTCTCAATTTATATTATTTTAAATGACACTCCCTTATCTGTCATTGTCAACACGGCACAGTAGGCCATCTTTGCAAGATGAGGAGGACGGACTGTTTTGTCACATTCAGCTCTCTACTGCAATTAGAACCTGCTTGTCTGCTAACTAATCACACTTTGTCTGCCTCACAGACACTTTTTCATTTCTTCTCTTTCCCTACAGCCTTCAGATTAATTTAAAATCTCTGAAATGGATATGATTTCTCAGGAATAAGCTTCAGATCTACACTGATGACCCTCTGTTTTGGCTCAGCAGGAGGCTTCCATCCTTCTTTGTCATCAAACATTCGTCTTTAAAAATAAAAAACAGCATTGCACTCAAGACACTGAATTTTGGACATCTGCTTCCAATTTTTAACTATGCCAAAAACTTCTCTGGGAAGTTTGCTACTGTCACTGGGAATGGGGTTTGACTTCCCTGACTCAGCTGCCCAGTCTAAGCTGTTCTCTACAGTCAAGAGAGAAGCATCACCAGCGGTCCTGGGGACACCATCCTCTGCAGGTGTCTTTCACTCTCCTTTGACTAATGGGAAAGTCTGGATAACAGGGTTAGTCTGCACACCACAGCTTTCAGATGACTAATACTTACAAGGAAATCCTATCACTACCCACTCTCCATCCCAGATCTCTAATATGGTAATAACAACCATGCCCTTATTCCATCTGCTACCAGCTATCTTTGTTCAGAATATAAAATGTTATAATGCTCTTATTCTCTGTTTGAAAAGTGTCCAACTATATATAAGAGGGACGATGTGTGCATCGAATGCACGAAAGGTTGCAACACCACTGTTCAGGCCAAACAGAGGAGGACACAGCCATCCTCCACTGGCATTTCCAGGGTGCAGAGCCCTGCCAGCAGTCATCCATGTCCATCTAGCTTTCCTCTGTGAGCCAGTAGGAAGATTACTTGAGAATGATTTTCAATAGCCTTTCAATTTTGCCTATATTCAGCTTATATTCTGCAAATATTTAGTATTTGCTGAATTTGTTATTATCACAGTATAGATTCATTGTATAGATAGTGTCACAGTATTCAAACACATGCAATTGTCTGGCCTGCTAACTACCTTCACTCTGATCACTTTCACCTTCCAAACTTATACTTTGTCATCTTGACATATTAAGATTTTAAGCAGGAGAAAGCCACGAGGCTCTGAGTGATCAGAGGCATCTGGAATTGAACTTTTTTGATTCCAATGATTATGAAAATTGAGGTTAAATATGAAATTCACATCCACACCCAGCATCTCATTTTGAATACCTAGAATTCAGAAATACCCATATAACACATTATTAAGTTAGTTCAGTGTTGCTTCCTAAGAACAGACCCAAAATTGTTTGGATTTATCTACCACATCTTAGAATTCCCCACTAGCTTTTGGTTCACCCTTCAAATCAGACGATGAGGAAGAAGCTTCCTCCAGTTCCTATCTTGCGACTTGTTAATCTCACAAGGATCAGGAGGCCCAGGCACTTTGGCCTGAGCTGATCTCTACCCTTGATCCAATGTTAAGAATATTTATGAATCCAGAAGCAGCAATTATCACTATAACAAAGTTTACAGCATCAGGAACAACATAATGAGGAGAGGCTGCTGAAGCAACTCACTCACTTTTTGCCAGGAAGCCAATCTGTTCCTGGCTCTCATGCTCATATGAAGGCTGTGTTCAAATTTAGGTCTTGCCATATACGGTCAAATTAGGATCCTATCTGTGCCTAAGGAACATTTCGTCTGAAGTTATTTTCTACTTTTCCTTTCTCCTTTAGCTGAGGAACACTTCAGTTAAGTTCATTCTGAAAATGTTCTCCCTAGTACAAACACACCAGTATACATTGCCATCTTCTTGTGATGTGTATATATATGTATATATATATATATATATATCAGTACTCGGAACTTTATCAGCAGTAGCACAATTCCTATAGACCAATTATACTGCTGACATTTACTAAATAACCAACAGACAAGACAAGACACGAGCTGCTATCGTTCTCCTAGTGTGAAGACAGATGGGCAAACAGTCTTGTTCAGATAATTCTCAGAATTTTAGTCAAGCAGTTAAAATACATGGGAGGTCAAAAAGAATTTTTTTCCTCATCTACATTTTGAATATGACAGTTTACAATACAAAGATGACTGGGTAGATGTACACAGCTACATACAAACCAATGCAGATATACACACACATAGACATTTAACATGTGATACAGAATTTGTAATATCAACTTATATGGTTCATATGTTTTTATAAACACACCCTCCTAAATGTAGACTTGTGTATTGGATATATTATTAAGATGTGACATTCAGCCACATACAACTCATTTTAAATTTATTAGTGTTGTCTATTTCTTCAGTTTTTCAGAAATCACTTACGTGCTGAATGACTTTCTAACATCCCTTATTTAGAAGGGTCAATACTAATCCAATTTTTGTGTCAGCCTTACAGTACAAAGCACAGCAATTTCAATAATAAAATTAGTTATTATTTTGACAGCTCTCCAAAGCATGATGGTGGCCCGAGTTTGGCATATCAATAAACTCAAAGCTAAGCACATGCTTAAGTACTTCCCTGGATGAGAGCCAATAAAACCAGCTGAGATGAGGGATTCATTAAAGGTAGACTTATGAATAGTTAGCGTGGAAATGGTCACTGAAGCTTTTTAAGTAGATTACATAGAGAGACTGGATACAAACAAAGAGAAGAAGAGAGACTACTAACTGCCCCTGTTGGACATGGCAGGAAACTAAGGTTAGGAGAAGGATCTGCCAAAAGCATCCCTGTAAGAACCTGACTTTATTCCTGCAGACCACGTGTAAAAATAAGACTGCTGCTGCCTTCCACTGACCTTAATATGGCCCGAAACAATGGAGAAATGTGCCCAGCTGTTTGCATCCATCACTTATGTCTATACTATGGGACCTCAGAAGTATTTGCATGTAGACGGAAACCGAGTTTGGAGTCCCCTCAAAAAACAAAAACACCGTGCGGATGTGCAGCTGGAGTGATGCAACAGCATCACCTATTACTCAATATAAACAATTTTGTACATGCATGGCACAAAAATATCAACATGTTCTCTAAAGCAGTTTACCAGATTCATTAACCTCTGTTTAGATGCAGCATTATTTCAGTATTTTCAGTACAACAGCCGCCAGCACCGCCCTTAGCCTGGATCCCTGCTTTGCCCTTAGAGTTCCCGTGCACTTCCTGTGCTACACTTACTGCACCACTGAAAAATCAAAGTGGGGTGAAGGATATGAAGATAAAAATCTGGTAAAAACAATGGCAAATTGGATGAACTAAACCTCACTCTCCCCATAAGATCTGTACTGTTCAAAGGAAACAAACATCTTTATACTTAAATTCTAATGCTAAAGACCAAGACCTAGCAAACTACCAATTTCTAGTCTATTTACTCTAGAAGGATGAAAGATTGTCTGTCCCTCTGGGATTATGAGTCTGAGAAGCATTGTTATTTCAGACCTGATGTTTAGGCTATTAATGATTCAACGCAGCCTTTTCCTTTACTTCAGAAGCTATAGTGCTGTCCCTAATGTCAGTTTTTCCCATTTAGCCCGGGGATTTGATGTGATTAACATCTGAAATATATTACTTGGGCTGGTGTTAATTAATTTAGCTGATATATTACAACTTTTAAAGTCTATTGGTCATGGAAGGCTGAACTATGGGGCTAATTTATTCTGAAGAATTTTAACAATTATAAAATAAAATAAAATAAAATAAAATAAAATAAATTAAAAATAGAGAAAGACTTTTCTCTATCATACTTTAGTAGGATCCCACTAGTGGCTAGGTGCCTGGTAAAAAATGACAATTCTCCCACTAAACTGCTGTTAGCTAGATAATACGGGAAGAATGTGCTCAGTCTGGTTTCAAATAGTTATCCTAGCCAAGATACACGTCTTAGAAATCACCCTTTATATTTACTGAGAGCTGGACCAAGTTTGTCAATCCCACATTCTCAAGTCTCCCAAACCAAGACTTAAATTCTGCAGTTCACATTTTGAATTCCTGTGAATCAATTTTCTTAAGTGTCGCCCTCATTAGTTTTCAGTCAGGATTGTCAGTTAATAAAACACAGGATGGCACAGATCCTCAACTCATATAAATGTGCTCTGCCACTTGAGAGCTGGCTCTTTGATGTGAGTGGAACCATGACAATTTCCATCAACCCCAATATGTATATTTTTCCTCCTGTTATTCACTTCCCCAAAAACATGAATCAGTAGATACTGCCACTGCTGTCATATAGTGCCATATAGACAAAAGATAAGTCACTTAGAAAACTTCACATTTCATGCTATCAGAGGATAAGGATGTGAAAAATCAGTTCAACTTAAATGACAAATGATGAAACACTGACTTGACCCTTGGACTGTAGTTTTCTTCTTTTCATGCTTGAGGAGAAGCTTTTAATTCTCCTCATGCCTGCAGCTATTAGTCAGCAGATATCAGCTGCTGAGGGACCTTTTCTCATGCCCTCTTAATACCGTATGTTTGCTGTGTCACTTTTGGCACGATTGAAAGCAGCATTCCTAAGTACATTTCTATCATTAAGTATTAAGATGAAGAATAAAGATGGGATGGCAGAGTTTTGTCTCTGGTGGGAAGATGTGCACAGGCTGACTGAACAAAAAAGAATATTTGAAAGATATGTATTTACTGGTCCAAGGGAAGTGCACTCCTATAGCATGTGGAACACATACTGGTAAATTATAATCTTTCTAAATTAAACTAAAAATTCATTTAATCTCAGCTGCAGAAGTAGCATCAGGGTACAGATTTTATGTGTAAGCACTATAACCAGACCCAGACTTTCATTCTGTAAAGGCTGCAAAAAGGATTTCACACACTTTTCTGACTTAAAAAAAATATAATCCTTTTCTGTATTATTTATATATGTCTTTTTCTATACAGTAATTTGGCACCTGCACGTGAGAAATAGACATATGGGCCTGAAGATCCTCAGCTCAAGCAATGAGGGCTAAGGATAATAACTCTAGAAAATTGAAAATAGTAAAAGAAGTCTACAATAAAGTACTGCTCCTTGCAGAATATCTTCTACTCTTCTAGGTATACATTTCTTTCAACTTTTCTCTCTTATAGTGATGCATGGATTATTATTGTTACCAGCATCATACCCAGACTGCACACCCATTTTCATATCCGAGTCTTTCTTTTGTACATAGCCACAAGTGGTATTTGCTAATGCTTTTTAAAAAGGCTTCTTTTAAAGCGTTAGTATTGGTTAAAACAACTTTTTTAAAGGTCCCACTTCTTACCCCCAAAGCTAAAATACTCATCACGTGTGTCAACAATGCACTTATAGCATTAAAATGGAAGAGTTTTCAAATGTCTAGTTGAACAATAAATAGTAAGCTTGAGGGGTTTTTGTTGTCCTGCTTTGTTGTAGTTTTTTTTCGCTTGAACAATCTAACTAATTAGTCAGCTTCTCCTTTTCACATTGCCACTTTCTGGTCTGTTTCACTTCAGGTTTCTTTTCTTATTATTAGCACAAAGCTATGTGATATGTCATTCAGATTGTGCTGGCCAGAAAATTTCCATCAAAAACTCCCATTTAATGACAAGCTTCTATTCAGTTTACTGAAAACATCTGTAGCTACTCCTCACATCATATATCAAAAGATGAGCGACTGCAAAACGACACTTACCCCCTGCCCCGCACATTTCAGATGTAAAAAATCAATGAAAAACAAAAAGATCCAATTTTCATCACTTTTCTGGAGTCACTGGAAATGAGGTGGAAGGAGATGGGAATGAGAATATTTTAACCAGTTCTGTTTGGTATCACCACACATACAGTTCTCTCTGAATATTGAAAATACATGGTGGAAACATCTTCATTGACTTTTAGCATAAAGTTTAGTTTTGTAAGATCTAATTTTATGGTCTTTTAATTATTTTTTTTTTTACTGGCTCTTTTAAAATCTGGACCAAACTTTCCTGCCTTACAGGAAGCAGGCAATTGCAGCTGAAGGGCCCCATGATGGTTGTTTTGAGCTGCAGGAAGGACGGACACCATGGTAACACCCTGCTGCAACAGTCACAGCATTCAGTGATGGAGCCAAGGAGATTTGTCAGCACCACCAAGGCAAATAAAACCAGTATCATGTCATCCACTAATGCCCAAAGATTTCACTACTTCTGCAGAGCTGAAGATCCCCTTGGAGGACTTGGTAGTAGGGCTTTATGTGAATGGGGACTTGTGCTTTTCTGTTTTTCATTTTCTTTGAGAATTCATTGCATTGTTTTAAAACAGTTGGATTTTCTCAGAACCCTTTGCTATGGTACCACGTAATTTTAATGTATTCTGCCTCTCCACCCTTACAATTTCTCAGCCTGCATCCTTGCTCTTCACATACCTGTAATGACAGAAGCAGCCAGGAGAGCTTTCTTAGAGTTGAGAGAGCTCCTCTGCTGTCCCTGTTAAAGCACCATTAACAGCAAGTCTATGGCAGCTCCTTTCAAAGGAACATCACTGTAACACTCATCTATAACAGCCTGCTACAGCAGCACAGAGACTGATATTTGAGCTCTGTGTGGCTGACGCTCCTTTCTTCCCTTCGTTGTCATTATTTTCAGTTAAAGCATTGCTACTAGCTGTCGTTGAGTCTCTACTCACAAATGGCTAAAAGTAATGTTGTTCCCATCCAAAGCAGGAATTCTCTGAATTCTCCAAGCATTACCACGTTCAGAGACCCTCATGCTGTCACACCGCATTTGACAGAATGCTCACTCTGCTAATAAGCCTTTTTGAGTTCTAACCTCAGAACATGCTTAGATCTCAAATCACTAATTATCATCTTCATTTCAGGAAAAGCCTTGTTCCAGATACTGACAAACTTGTGAAACTAAAGTAACACCAGACTTCTCACTCACTTCACACAGCTCATGGAGACAGCACTTGCTCATGCTGCATGTCACATTAAAAGAGCTCCTATAACAATTAAAAAAATCCAAACAAATCAGCCAAACTCCATTATCCTCTTAAAAATTACATGGATTACAAGATTACAAAGTTTTTTCTTTAGTAGCTCTCTTCTCTTCCATCCTATTTTGCATTTAAAAGTTACTGGTCATAAGAACAAAGGAAGAAATGCAATTATTGTGGACACACTCGCTGGTAAGACTGCATTGCAAAAAAGAAGAACAGTCTACTCTAGTCAGCTAGCGCTCTGCCACCAACATCCTGGGCATTAACAGAAGCAATCACTTCCAGTAGGCAGCATGTGTGTTGCTACCCTTCTGCAAAGTTTAAAAGAGTTGGGTTGGGCTGTTCCACGCCAATTGGACTTGTACCCAGAGAACAGTCTGATGAACATTTAATTTATTAGCACAGTTGCAGTCATATAAAGTCTACCGGACATCTGTTTCACACACAGGATACCCTACAAGTTACAAAACACTTTCCAACACTCCGTAACAAAATTAGGATACACAATGTTCAAGAAAAAAAGCCTGAAATCTAATGTGCAATTAGTACAGATCAGGAAAGATAATGAGCTTTGCCGTCATCGTAGCCTGCACTGGCTGGGAATGTGGTCAGTAAAATGGCCAGATGTTGTATGTAGATTCCAGGTTATAATGAGAAATATACTGCTTCTATTAATTGTGATATACATCTAGAAGGTTATATAGGAACAGGACAGAAAACTCTGGGGAAATAGAGGACATCCTCCATTCTGTAATGTATTGCTTGTAATATTGCACAGAGGGAATGGGGCCAGAAGTTTTGCATAAATAATGTCAATGACTCAATCCAGGAACCCCGCAACAATGCATCAGCGTACAGAGATGATTTGTGTTCAAACATCTGCCTCCAGCTATGCTTTTTTCCTAACTATTATTCCGTTCCCTAGTTCACAGTCTTATATCATTGGGAAGACACAAGTGGCATTTGACTTGCGTTGAGAGATGATAGCTTTTGTGGACATGATGTACACTATTTATCTTTCATGCCCTTATAACTTTTCCTGCGTTACCATCTATACTGCTGATGACTTTCATGGTAAATTAGGACACTCCAACCTCCTTATCCAGAAACTATTAGGTCCCTTTTCAATCTATCTTCTTCTTTTCTGTGAAATACACAATCTCTGAATTGTAAACCATCCAGGGCAAAGGACCATTTTCCTCCGTAGTTGCACAGCAGAATGAGGTTATACTCTTGCCTGGAGTCTTCTGCTGCTACCATAATGTATCTGACACTACTAAATAACGTATGTCCGGTTTCGTTTAAATCATTCTAAAGCTACCAGTAAGAAAACAAGACAAGCAAAACACACTTTGGGATGAATAGATTATGTGAATGAATGTCCAAATGAGGGAGTGAAGGAGACAGAATGAGTCAGAATGGTTACATGCATAGGGAAGCTACTGACCAGAATGCAAAAAAAACACCTCCCAGGACCAGATTTGTAGCACTAGAAGGGCTGATCTTGCCACCTTAATACCTGTTTTACATGCCATTCGTGTTTGCACGCAATGCCTGACTTGCATTCAGGAAAGGTTGCAGAACCTGTAAATAAGAAAGGAGACTAGAGAATCTAAATTGATTGACACTGAATAAATCACAATTAATTTTGCTCATAAAAATGAAGTTAAGGTGAAAGAAAACATCTCTTGCCATAAATTAAAGAAACAATCATGAGGCTTACAATGCTTCAAGAATACAGATATTCTTTGCAGTCAGCTGATGGGTGGCCAGTGCCCCCCAAAGGACAGCAGGGTGGGCTTGTTCCTGTAAAGTCAAAGAGAAAGTTTTCACCTGCTATGAAGGTTTTATAGTCAGAGGGAGAAATAAGACATTAATAGAGGCAGATGAAGAGATAAACCCCAGGCTGCCATGCCTTTCAAGATCTAGGAAAAAAACCACATGCTACAGAGCACAGCATGGATCCTTCTCACACAACTAGGACATATTTTGGGAAAGAAATAGCACAGGATCTCTCTCTCTCCTACTATGGAGTGAGTCACAGGAATATAATCTGTCAACACCTTAATGAGAACTGTGCCTCCAACTGTGGAGCAACAGTGGGAAACTGCATACCAGCAATGACCCCTGAAGAGAAAACCCACCCTTGCTCTCCTGCTTATAATGCTAATAGCACATAAGCAGTCAAACCACAGGGCAGACTAGCTTTTCCCCAGTATTAACTACTGTGCTGTCCACCACAAAGTCATTTGTCACCAACATACTTCCAGTATTGGTGTAACAGCTGCAAAAACATAATTAGTCCCTCCATCTCTGTCCCACTGGGTACCAGTCACTGCTTCGGTGGTCTCTTTGGATATGTTTCTGTCCTCTACTGGACAGAGGTCAAGTTTTCCAGAAGCTACTTGCCTGTATAAATTACAGTGCACATATTTTACATCTCATTGTAATGCTTTCTTTTGCCAGCATCCGCTTCTTTGCAAATGTTCCATTTCCAAGCCATTTTTGTGCAAGCCCCAGGAGAAGCCATCAGACAAGCATGCTGAAAATTCATCCACAGGCATCATTAATGCACATCTGGCTGATGAAGACATACAGTTTATATAAACTGCAATTTGGAATGCCTCCTTGTCCAAACAGCTAGTCCCACAAGATAGCATTTGCTCAGGAAAAATAGGACCAGGGGAAATATCTGAATGTCCAGTACAAGAAGTCACAGGCTGCCCACAGCTATTTTGGGGCAAGAAGAAAAACTTGGTAATGTTGAGTTTGAATAATTTTCAGTGGCAGCATTTGAAGCACCAATACAGCAGGAGGCTGCAGGAGAGGCACTGGGTAGCAAGAGACCAAAAGAAGACATGATACGCCTGCTTGTGGGCTTGGGTCTGAAGTCACAATGTTGAAATTATGTTGGTACTCTCAGACATCTCTTTGGAGACAAACAACTGAGCGACTGCAAAAGCAGAAAGGTTATAAGGATGAGACTTCTACATTGGGATACCCTGGAAGAAGTCTGAGGACTTCTTGTTATTTCTTTCTTTTTCTTCTTTAAGAGTTACAGTGAGAGTACCAACTGCTGGGCGTAACAGCCCATCATGTAAAACATGGGGAAGGATGTTTCAACAAAAGCAGTGAACACGAAACTAGTTCTTTGGTGTTTAAAGGAACATGAAATCAGCCAAGGGCAACATTTCTGAGCTGAAAATTAAGTAGGAAACTTTAGAGAAGCATAGAATTGATGATACACCTTTCAAGATCAAGAAATGGGTATGTAGGACCCACTGCAAAAGGAGAATGAAAAAGCCACATCACGCTTTAAGACCCTCAAATGTACACTGAACCACCACACTCGGCCTGACTTCCCTATCACCTGCTAACGCTTGTTTTCCTGTTACGGGAAATGGATGCGACTCTGAGTTATGGGGGCAACGCAGGTCCCCACAGTATCTGTACTGTAAGAGGACATCTGTTCCAGTGCCGGTTGGATCAGTCCACGGCAGGACCGTGCTTCTGCACGCAACCTTTGCTTTCTTTCATTAAGCTGCCTTCATATCAAGCCATGAGTTTTTCATCTTATTTTCTCCCCCTGTCCTGCTGAGGAGGGGGAGCAAGGGAACGGCTTGGTGGGCACCTGGCAGCCACCGTACCACATAAGGCCATTCTGAAATAGGAGTTTTACAGATCATTTTTTTCTGACCACGCTGTGAACATTCAGAGGCTGGGCTATGGGACACCACTGAAGTTGGTTACTACCTGTATGAAACCCAGTAGGTGTGACACTTCTGCTTCTCTGTGTCCCAGCAGAAGGTGCCAATAACACACAGCAAATATAGACAAGTCTGCTTATGGGTATATAGAGGATGAAGGAGAAAAGAAGGCAGCAGGGAGGCTGAACCCCTTCCATCTTGCTCCCTTGCTGTCCTTCTGCCACCTGCAGCACCAAAGGGCTGTGCAACAGAATCACGTAATGGCAGAGGTTAGAATTGCTCAACCCCAGCTCCCCCTTGGTCCAGAAAACAGCTGTATCCATCCTCTACTGAGCAAAGGCATGGAGCACTGCCCCTTGCTCTGATGCTCTGGGCTCTGACCCTACCTGATTTATCCCATGATATCCAGCACCACCTTGGATGATCCTGCTTCCTTTTAAATGGCTGCTATCGTAGTTCATAAAAAAAACCTGTCTGAATGGGGAAATCACTGTTGCAAAAAACCCCACACCACACAAAAACCCCCAAACTCATAATCCACCTCACCTAATCACAGCCACTACCTCCTCTGGCCTGTAAATGTAATCTCTGCTGAATTAAATGCCACCCCGCTTAACTGTCTGTGTTGGCCACATACTAAAAAAGTTATGTGCCGTGCTGTTATCTCTCACAGCTTGGTAACAGCAAAATTGTGCCTTCTCTGTTTATTGTTGGCAAAGGTTCCATAAAGTCCCATTATTTCTCCTCGAATCCACACATAAACACTGAAATGGGACAGGACTGAGAATGAAAGTCCTTTCCTGGTTAACACATTTCCCCTGAGCCCATCTGTCACCCTTGGAGCAGCATAAAAGCTCTGCTGCTAAGGAATAGCGTGAGGAGACTTGGGAGGAAGTACGCTCTTCTTTATTCCAGGAAAAGAGAGTATGATCCAGGAATTCTACCAGTTCTGTTTATTTTTAAACAGAATGATGCACATTGCCTTGTAAACATATCGTCTGATTTACAGAAAATTGTTTAAACAAAAGTAACAATTATCCTCTTGCCTCACTTCTGAGGACTTTTGCTTTCCTGATAGAGCCATTACTATTGTGAAAATGGTAATCACTGAAGTAGTTAGTTTTTAAAGAGTCCTAATTTCAAATTTGGGTTAAATTTGATTGGACTAGAATATTATGCATAGACATATGCTCTTTGTTAGTTTTTTGGTAGCTTCTCTACAACCCAACAATAAAAGCTGCAGCATCCTAAGACACCGCTTGAAGTGATGCCACAGAAATTGAAATGGATGTGAAAGATGAACTCTGATTTGGACACCTTCCAGATGAAAGCACTTGGCCCAAACTGCAGCCAGACAATGGCTGCTTAACGGATTGCTTTTAAAAAGCAAAATATATATCCATCTTTTTCTCATTCAACCAAAAAACCCATTCCTTATCTAAAAGGAGATTCCTTTGTCTAGGAGCAAAAAATCACATTTAGATGGTTCCACAGATTGGCAATGAAGAACATTAGGCCTCCTAGCAACATTCCTCAGCAGCCTTTGCATGCAGAGTTGGCTCTGTATTTCTACTCCCTCCTGTACGTGGCAGTCATATACTTCAGGATATGGCTGTGCATGGAGCCTGTGTCTGGCAGCCCTGAACAGTAGGTGGTCTGAATCGCTCATTACTCTCATGCCATCAGATTTGGGGCAGCAAGTTAAGCAGTGTGAACTGGGCTCGTGGGCATGCAATCAGAAGAGGAAAACATTATCCTTTGTCCTCAACTCTTGAACTGTTCTTGCATCATTTCCTTAATGCACAGAGAACCGAGACGCAAACCCTCACACGAGCCCTAGAAACTCGCCAGGGGCTGCTCTTCCCAGCTGTTGTCAAGCCAGACACCACGGGATGTTCTTCTGCTGTCTGAAAATACCCCCCTCTGATTTTTATGAAACATTTTGTTCTATCCGTTTAAGAAACTACTTTTGTATCTTTTATGCCAAGATCTTTGTTGAAATACTTTGTAATTATTTATATTGGGCCTTGGCTAAAGCAGGATTCTGGAGAGGATTTAGCCAGGCAGCAAAAAGCTTCTATTTAGAGATGGGGGTGGTGTTTCCCCTCATTAATCTGTTTCTGAGGTTAAAAATGTTTTCTGCAGCAAAATGCTTCTCACAGCAAGTTTGAATAGTTCTGTCCCTGAATGTTCCTTCACTGCCACCTTCTTTCTTTAACAAACGCTGAACTTCATGCGTCAAACTCCTGATTTATTTTTACAGCATTACAAATGCAATACATTTCATACAAAACATTCATAACATCAGTTTTAATATAGCACAACTGCTTTAAAAGTGTACTTCCCAAGAATTCATAAGAAGCTGCAGGTATATAAATGCCCTCTTCAGCATTCTCAGGTATTCATTGTCAAAATCACTCAAATGAGAGTCCTAGAAATGACACCAACTGTAATAGCGAGAAACTTTGCTACTGATTTTTGCGTATGAAGGATTTTTTCATTACACAGACCGCAAGCATGAACTTCTTTGTAGGCAGCTCGTATATATCAGCCCTCACAGATCCTCCCTGCTTTCTGTTTGAAAGGGTGTTTCTTCTTCCTCACACAGGCGGCCTTGTCTGTACTTTGCACTAATTCCATTGTAGTGGTGTACTACAAGCACTCAGGGCCAGCAGCAGGGAAGTGTTTCATACCCACCCACTCTGATACAGGAAGGCTTTTTTAAGCAAACAAAAATGTGTCTATGCAAGAAGTAGTAGTAGTACGCCTTTAAAGACATAAAGTTATACAGTTATGCAAGTGTAGACCCTTGCAGAACTCAGCAATTTATCAGCATGGCCTGCCAAAAAGGGCATCTCCAAATCCCCACCTTCATTTCGGGGGTGGTGTGACTTGTGCAACCCTGCTACGGCTTCGGCCTAACTTTGCGACCCCCAGCAGCCCCCCGCAGGGCCCCGGGCCGACACCCCTCCCCGCTGACTCGCCCGTACGGCCCCACTTGATTCAACGAGCCAGAAAAACAGCCCAGCTCCCGCGTACACCCGCAGCGGGCAGAGGGCGGCAGGCCAGGCCGGTTTCCCTGAGGGAGCCCTCCTTCCCCACACGCCCCGTTCCGCCCCGGCGGTGGCCGCGACGTCACTTCCGCCGGAGGTCGCGCCGCCGAGTGCTTCCGCCTGCGCGTTTCCAGGGTAACGCGGCGCCCCGGCCCGGTGAGTCCTGGTGGGTCCCGGCCAGTGGCCGCCGCCCGGGGGATGGCGGGTGTCCATGGGGGCATCGCCGCCTCTCATTACCAACCGGGTGTCCCCAGGGAGCGGCTGCGGCGCCCGGGGGCGGCCACTCCTCGTCCCCCGCCTGCCGGGGGCTGCCCCGTTGTGGGGGGAGCGGAGAACGTGTCCCAGCCCGTCCCGGTAATTCCATCTGGCTCCTTGGGGGCTCGTGCTGACCGGGGAGGCATGGGTGGGCCTGCTTGTCCGGGAGGGGCCTGCAGCCCCGGAGGGACGGGAGGGGTCTGCGGGGCTCTCGGGCACGGCCTGTGGCCGGACCTGTGCCCTGGCCGCCCGGGCGGGAGGCGGGTAGGGGGTGCCTCAGGGATGGCCGGTCGCTGTGGCGGAGAGAGGGGAGTCGGAGAAATGCCGGTCCCGGAGCCCGGAGGGAGGGCTGCCTTGCCACAGGTCAGAGCAGGGTCTTCCCGGTGACTCCTGTGTGTGAGGAGCACCCCCGGTTCCGCTGCCCAGCAGGGCTGAACAGGTTAGGGCAGCGGTACCCAAACCAAAGAGCACAGCACTGAGCCCTCTTTTATCAGGTGCACAGTTGTCTGGGATAGGACCACCTATGGGGAAAAGGAATAGTACAGCCACCATACAGAAGTTTGTTTGTTATAATAAAGTCAAACACCTACTTAATCGTCCAGCCTTAACTTCTTTATGCAGCTTGACTCAGTGGGACTGATAAACGTCAAGAGATGTCAACTCCCCCTCTCGCTGGGGCAGGCATGCCACCCGGTGCCTTCTCAGGGACGCAGGCTCAGGCAGCTAGGGAGGTAAATACGGCTTCTCTCTGTCGAATTGGCCAAGAGACTGTACAGGACATTGTATTTCGAACCATGGAAATCTTCCAGCTACTGAGGAACATGCAGGTGAGAAATAACATTTTCTTTTTATGGTCCTCAATTTCCCATGTTTTTACCACCAACTGCCAGTATATTTAGACACAGGAGATAGATTAGGATAAATACGTAACTTGATCAAACTGCTTTGAAAGGGAGGATTGGTTGCAGAAGTCGATACTATTCTTGCTATATTTGCTTACATCTGTACATTAAATGAAGATGGAGAAGATTCAGAAATTCTGACTTATTATTTCCCCTGCAATAAATATACTCTAAATACACTTAATATCTATGTTTTCCTTTATGAATAGTGAAGTGTGTTTATATGTGGATTGTGTTTCTCCAGTTTTGTTAATATCTGTGGAGTAATTTTAGAGGATTTTTCATTGATCTTTTTTCTGTAATATTTTCCACCTATAACTTTTTGACATTTCTTTTTGTTATTAAAGTCAACATAATCCTTATTTGTGGCTACATACTGAGAAAACATATAAACATTTGTATGTTTGTAACTTCTCTATTAAGAGCAGAAGTAATCACTGTAGAAGTGATTAAGAGCAGAAGTAATCACCATTCCCTCTGTATTTTCATGGCTGGCAGTTTTCTTCTGTAATTATCTTAAGTCTAGAAATACATACGTAGAGTTTGCTAACTTTGAATTCACTTTGATTGTGTCTCTGAATTGTGACCTGGAGTTGCGACACAAGGTCTCAAATGGCTATAACTGATAACAAAAGTGTTGTCCTTAAGCGCTTGAAGACATTCACTGAAAAGAGTTACAGAGGAATTGACAATGAGCAAAGTATGAAGAATACATGAAGCTCTTTGAAAGCAGTGATTTGGCACATGGCATAAGCAGATAAAATGCAGATTTTTGCTGAGAAAGCAAATAGAAATTTCAGTGATTTCTGTGGGGCTAGTGTGATTGTCTTATTTTAACTGTACAAAAAAACCCCTCTGATTTATTTTAGTTTAGTTATTTTGTGTCACAAAAACTTTAACATAATATTTTTAACATTTTGGGGTTTTGGTTCTCTTAAGTTACCGAACGGCGTTACTTATCATACTGGAACGTATCAAGACAGACTGGGAAAGCTGCAGGAACATCTCCGACAGCTATCAATACTCTTCAGAAAACTGAGACTAGTCTATGACAAATGCAATGAAAACTGTGCTGGGCTTGATCCTGTTCCCATAGAAGTAAGTATCTTTATTCATATATAAATTAAAAATCAGAATAACCACTCTCTGCTTAGCATATCATCCATTCTCCTGAGTTGTAGGAGACTCATAACAAGTCTTAAATGAGACTGGAATTGTTCAGTGGACTGAATTTTGTTTATTATTTGGAGTTGGTTGAGAGATTGTGAAAATTTCACATTAACATAGAATCATTGAATCATAGAATTGTCTCGGTTGGAAGGGACCTTTAAGATCATGGAGTTCAACCATTAACCTAACACTGACAAAACCACCACTAAACTATGTGCCTCAGCACCACGTCTACCTGTCTTTTAAATACCTCTGGGGATGGTGATTCCACCACTTTCCTGGGCAGCCTGTTCCAATGTTTGGTATTGTTGGTAGCGTTTGGTAATGTAACTTCCTCCCGAGAAGAAATAACTTCCCAATTAAAAAAAACAACAATCAACAACTCTTTTCATTGTTTGTTGTCTTGTGTGCAATAGCTCTATACTTGTGTCCCCTTTAAAAGTTTTTGATGTGTCTTGTTTTCACATACAGTCAGAATGAGGTGAGGTTGGTCTTTCTTTTTTTTTGTTTTTCCTTTTCAGTTTTTCCTGTTACCAAGGTGAGAAAGAATCTCCATAGAGAAAACGAGTAGTCCCTTTAAGCTTTTTAATGCAAGGTCTAACCGATACCTTATGCACAGCAGGGTTTCCTGTCGATATTTGGAATTCTTTCTTCCTTTATCTACTTAGTCTTTTCTGTTCTGAAGTTAATAGAATGCCTGCCTCCTTGTGTTTTATTAGTTAGGGTGAATGAGTGACACATAATTCCTCTTGGATCAGTTTTCTTAAATTATTATTTTAGCTTTTCAATAATTCAATCATATTATTTAATGATTGTCATTCTAAAAATATCTTTAAAGAATGTCAAGAAATCTATTTTTTTAAACAGTCAAGAGAAGTCAGTAATGATTAATATTCCTTAGTCTATTGACGTACATTTTTTTTTTTTGTTCATGGGTACTACCAGTGTAGTAGGTGTTCTCAACAACTGTCATGCCTTTCTATGTTGGTTAATAGAGATAATTATTGAAGCAGATCTGTCTACAAAGTTGTCTAATTGATTAAATTTCCTGCTTCGTTTGTGTGATAGGTGTAGTACTTTGCTTTTCCTTGTGTTTTTTTTTCTACTAGTACTTCCGAAAGGTGGGAGGTTTTCAAAGGCAATATTCTGCTTTGAGTCGTATGGTTTTTTTCCATCAGAGAGAGAAGGTGGTTTTTTCCAGGAGTATTTAGCAGTCATACTACTACATCATGGCATGCAAATGTAGTAAGTTGTTAATCTTGGCTACGTTTTCATGGCAGAGTTAGTATGGTAGGTTTTGTCCATTTTGATAAGCTTAATAAGCCTGGCCTACAAAAATTTGTATATAGAAGGAAAGTACATTTTTAGTGGGTTAAGTCCAAGAAAGTTTTCCATCAGAACGCTGAAGGATGCTGCTGAATGCTTTGTATCAGAAATAGTGTGGCCAGCAGGACTAGGGATGTGATCATCCCCTGTACTCGGCACTGCTGAGGCCTCACCTTGAATACTGTGTCAGTTTTGGCCCCTCACTACAGGAAAAACATTGAGGAGCTGGAGCGAGCCTAGAGAAGGGCAATGAAGCTGATGAAGGTTGTAGAGCACAAATGTTATGAGGAGCAGCTGGGGGAGCTGGGGTCGTTCAGCCTGGAGAAAAGGAGGCTGAGGGGAAACCTTATTGCTCTCTACAACTACCTGAAAGGAGGCTGTAGGGAGGTGGGGGTTGGTCTCCCAAAGTAACAAGTGATAGGACAAGAGGAAATGGCCTCAAGAGGCACGAGGGGAGATTTACATTGGATATAAGGAAAAATTTCTACACTGAAAGGTAATCAAGCATTGAGCAGGCTGCCCAGCAAACTGGTGGAGTCACCATCCCTGGAGGTATTTAAGACAGGTAGTCGTGGCACTTGGTGTCATGGTTTAGCGGTGGATTTGGCAGTGCTAGGTTAACAGTTGAACTCAATGATCTTAAAGGTCTTTTCCAATGTAAATGATTCGATGTTTCTATGATAATATTATACCCCAATCTAAGTAACAAGTGAGTATGCATGCGATGAGCAGCTTGCTCCCAGACTTTTAAACTAATGTCATCTTGCTCATTTGCATCAATTACTAGTCTTTCATTTGTCTGTAATATGTATGTGAACAAGGATGTAATTTTGCTATCAACTTTAGCTTTTCTCAGTTCAGGGTAGAAAAATCAACAATAGACTGTAGACTTTGTGGATATATGTTATGTATAAAATGTTACAACTTATAATTATTTCTGAGTAAGATGTTAGTAGCTTGGGAGTGTTCTGACACAGAAGCATGTATTTGTTTTGTATCTAGCAGATTTACTCATTTCTTTTAATATTTTTTTTTTTAGGAAGGGAACATGCATTAATATTCATTTAAAATTCTTTATCAAAGCTTTTTGGCTTGGTGGAAGCTTACTGAAAAGATAATAAACTATATGCCTGAGGAAATCACAGTGGGAAATTCTTACGGAAAAACTCCTATTAGGTAGCTGTGGACCTGGTGTTAAGAATTACCAGAGGCACACTAAAATAGCAAGCCATAATTTACCAAGTAGCTGTGTAAAACTAGTCATAGTTATGTTTAGTATATCGCTGAAATACTTTATAATAATAGCTTCATGTTTGTGGTATTTCATAGTGTGGAACAGTAAATTTTAAAATCGCAATTGACAGAGTTCAAGAATACAAGGATTGCTTGTGATAAACATCTTAAATTGTAAAGACTGGTTTCTGCCTACAGTTGTGAAATTGCTTATGTCTAGGCATGGTAATATGTGGGACTGGGTATTTTTGAAGCACATCATTTTCCTGGAGAACTGACTGAGGTCACTGCAAGGCCTTTGTGTTTGAGGTCACGAAGTAAGCCAGTATCCACTTCCTCTTTGGAAGTTTGACCCTTTGAAGCAAATGGTAGTACCTTATGCATCTCCGTATCTCCTGTTTTCAGTTTCTTTTTTTCTTCTTTTTTCTTTTTTTTTGTCTAATGTTACTTGTTATTGTAGCAACTTATTCCGTATGTTGAAGAAGATGGCTCCAAGCACGATGATCGTGGTGCTGCAAGTCAGCTTCGTTTTGCTAGTGAAGAGAGAAGGGAAATCATGGAAGTTAATAAGGTAAAAAAGTTGAAATTAATTAGTTTAAAATTGTCACTTTGTCATAAAAAAATAAATTTCTAGGTTGCTGTACTAAATGCAGCGCGTGTGATGACTACCATCAGACTTGGTAATAAATACTTCTTGCACGTAACTATTTCAGAATTACCTTTTAGTAAGCTATTTTTTTTTTAGCTGTACCTCTGGCTGTTGAGTTTAGGTTTCCTGACGATTTTAAATTGTGCCTCTTTTTAAACTGATACACTGTATTCAGAATAATATGTATCATGTTTATGCTTAACCCACTACATATCAGCAGTATACATTGAGTTAAGGTGCCAGTTCCACTTATTTCTCTTCAAAACTCTTAGGCATTAAAAAAATGGGTATTGAACATCAGATGTGTAAATATTATCACAATGATGTGGGCTGATGAAGGATTTTCAGGGCTACTTTCTGTATTTTGACAGTTTGAGGAAGAACATTCCTTTTGTTAAATGTAGCATTTATTGAATCTTGACACATTCAGAAAAAAATGCACTATGTATGATAAAGACGCTGTTAAATTTTCAGTTTGAGTGGCAGTATGCAATTGAGTACAATTACTAAAGAAGGATTCAAACCTAAAAATAAATATGCTGTAGTAAATGCTAATATAATATTGAGACTAAGAATACATAGTTTTATCATAAGGCAATTTTGAACATTGTTTCTTCAATCCGTAAAGTACAAAGATAGAATTAATTAAATATTCCTGTAACTGTAATATCTGTAAATACTTGGTAAAAAAGAGGCATAATCTACAAAAATAACTGAACAAAGGAAATAAATGAGTAAAATACTTCTTTATGGAGAGAATAACTGGTGGATTTTCAGCTGTTAAAATATGGAGGTTTTTATTTGTCTTCAACAATCAGAGATGTACCAAATTTTTCATAACCCATTTATTTAGAAAAATGCATGCATACTGTACAGGAGAAAATGAGGACTATATGAATTTAGAGAAAAGCAGTTGTCAGCTTTCCTGTTGTATTCTTTCTGTTCAGTGCTGATATAGCAGGGTTGTATATATTGTATGCAATGTTGTACTGTGAATTTATGCACATTTATTTGCAATCTTTAAGTGTTAATAAGCTTAACTGTCCATATTTGCTGTGGTTTTGATAGATTTATGACATGTTTTTGCCCTTGTTATTGTACTTCTATGCTAATATGTTTTTAAAACTCCTTGGTGTGATCTTGTGAAAAGAATTTCATAAACGTTTATGATGAGTTCTAAACCTTAAAAAGGTTGATGGTGTTTCAGGACCATTGGTAGCAAATTGGTAATTAGGAATGTACACAGACATTCGTTTAAATCTGGTTTAATCCTGTATTTACACTTAAATGCTTAGACCTAGTTTCCAGATTTCCCACAGCAAATCTTCCAAAGAGAATTGAACTTTCTCTAATATTTTTGTGGACAAATATTTACTAACTGCTGCAAAAGAAATTTAATCTTGTTGGTTTTGAAACAAGTGATTTTTTTCTTTTGTCTCTCTTCAGCTGTCTAAGCACATCCACTAACACTTTCAAAGTTCAAATTTTAGTATGTTATAGAATAGGAAATGCTTTGGGGTTTTATGACTAGAAATAAAGAAATTCTTATTTTTGCGGGAAAAAAAAATCACTAGAATCGGGTTAATTGGTCTAATTTCTGACACTGGATGCTGGGTTCAGATTGACTTCTCTGATTCTTAGTTGGCATTCCTGAGATCTTTTCAGTCTGCTGTAGCATGTAACATCCTCCTCCAGCTCAATTTTGCTTAATTTATTCTTGCAAAATTTTAGTAATGCAAAATGTTAATGAAAATGCTGTGACAGGGAAACCAACATGACAGATGAAGCAGTTCTTTATATTCTTGACCCACTATCTTTTCTCCCTTCAGCTGGTTTTCCTGCTCTCACCTAGTCCTTTTTGCTGGGATAGGCAGTATCTTTTCAGTCTTATATGTTTCTGGTACCAAACCAAGCATTATTGCAATAACCCAATACTTTGACATTATTGAGACGTTTGAATTCTTAGACCTTTCATGGGTCTTTTAATTTTGTCCTTCTTGCTGTGTTATTGCAGCCAGTCTGATCTCTTTAGTGGCTCTGGATGCACGTGAAAGATGTTAGCTGCCATGCAGCACGGAGCATAACCAAAACTAGCAGATCATATAAACCTTGTGGGTCATATATTCTCACACAAGAATATCCCTCCTTCCAGGAACCACTGACTTGAAACATAATGGCTCTGCTTTGCTTTAGAAGGGGACATCCTCAGTGGAGGAGGTGGGGAGCATCATGTGCTTCCAGTATTTACCTTCTTACTCTTGAGACAGAAGAACCGGCTGTTGTAGCAGATTTCCAAAAAACTGCAGTAGCTTTAGATGTTGGTTTACTGTATAGTGACATCTTTTGGCATTACTTATTTATTTATTCTGCTATATTAGACTTATATTTTAGGTCAGATGCCCCCACCCTGGCTAAGAAATACTTGTCCATTAATTTAAAATTTAGGTCAGTTTACAAGATAATGAATTTCTGTCATAGCAATTCAGTCCTAGCAATTCAGTAGTATTTAGCAACTATATGCTTAAATAAAATCTATTGAGCTTAAAAACAAAAGGGATTTTTGCCAGCAGTTTTCAAGAAGGGTTCACCATTATTATCAAAAACAAAGAAACAAACATTTTAATGAGCACTGACTCTCTCTACCTTTTGTACTAAACAATTCTCTCCTGCAGTTCTCAAAAATGTTGCTTATCCTTTTATCTGTATTTGCTTTCCAGGTTTGTAAGTTTCTGAGGTGATTGACTCTTTTCTGGAATAAATAATTCACTGTTCCAGAATCAGTTTAGTATTAACATTGGTCTACTAATACAAGTCCTGATACATTTTTCATTTAACTTAATTACTATTTGCAACAATTGGAAGCTGTTACCAAAATTTTCTTACTTGCCTTCATATTTTTTGAGTCTGTAATGTTCTGTCTACAGGTTTCTTACCTTCTAAGTATAGTATTATCTGCAGTTTTTTCAAATACCACTCTCACCTTGGGTCCATGGTCTTGTAGACAGGCTTAAAACAAAAAATATCAAATCGCAGACTGAGAACATTTTAATCTGTGTTGCTGCTTTATTGACTTGGTTTTGGAAATGGAGCAAAAGCAGCTTTGGGTTTTTGGATGCTGCAGGTCTGGTTTCAAATGAACCGCTTAAGAAAACTGATGCATAATTAGTTGTCTCAATACATGTGGGTGAGAATGAAATTATGTGAAATAGCATTAGGACATTTCAGGTGACCTTTAGAAAATAATTATTTTTGATACTCTTAATTAATCATTGCTAACTGGTTAACAGTGATCTTGCTAAGAAAGGAAAAGAAAATCTACATGACAGGCTTTTAAGTTAAGCTGTTACGAGTTTAGCTCTGGGCTTTTTTGATAAGAAAACCTTTGTGCACTGCAGCTGATGTTGTTTAGGAAGTAGTCCTTAAAATGACAGCGATTTGCAATTAGTCTTCCTCTTTGGAGAACTTTGCCAGAAAACTTCTTTTGACTATGTTGAAAACTTGCATTGCTTTTAAACTACCTTTCATGCTATTTGCGTGTATTTTTAATTCGTTTTGTATTTGTAGTCCTTTTTCACCCCAAATACGAATGTGCACCAAGGAGCACTTTAACAAGAGAGGAAGAATTGTTTATTTGGACACCTTCTCAGCAAATGTATCTGCGCTGGGTGCAGTTCCATCCTGTTTTGGGTACCTAAACTGGCGCTCTGCAGTGGTAGAATCATTCAGGAATTTAGGCTCAGTGGGAGGTCTGGCAATTATCTGATTCAGTCCCCAGCTCAAAGCAGGGCCAGCTATCAAAGTTAGATTCAGTTGTTCAGGCTCATATCCAGTAGCATTTTGAATATCTGTAAGAATGGAAATTCTACCCTTTCTGGGCCTTCTTAAGTGTTTGTCAACTTTCAGTACAAAAGTTTTCCTGATGTTACATTGGAATTTTCTTTGTAACTCGTTCCTACTGCCCCTCATCCTTTTGCTGTGTACATTCAAGAAGATTCTAGCTTTGTCTTTTCTATGATCTTCATCAGGTAGCTAAAGACAGCATCCAATCCTGCCTCAGCCTTCTCTGCTTGAGACTAACAAATCTAGTTCTAATCATCTTGGTGGCCTTCCACTGGATGTTCTCTGATATGTTAGTGTTTTGTATTGAGCCTAAAATTGGACAATGGTTCTCCAGAGCCAAACAGAGGAGAATAACAATTTTGCTGGACCCGATAGGTACATTCTTGCTAATGTAGCAATTTGGTATTGTCCACAATCTTGATACTTTGATACAGTGATTAGGTCATTAAGTGTGGATAAGTCATTAATGACGATATTAAGAATGCTGACCTTGGTGTCAATCCTTGGTCTTAGGACTGCTTACCGTAACATTTAGAATCCAATAGTCTAGCCAGTTTTCTATCAGCCCTACAATCCACCTATCCAAACCACACCTCTCCAGTTGGCTACAAGGATCCTATGAGAGACTGTGTCAAAAGCCTGACTAATATGAAAGTAAAGAAAATCCCCAGCTCTCCCCTTGGCCACACAGCCAGTCATTTCTGAATAGAAGGCTGTCATGTTGGTCAGGCACAAGACATCTTTGGTAAATCCAAGATGACTGTTCCCAGTCACCTTATCGTTCATGTGTCTGGACATGACTTCCAGAAGGATCTGCTGCATGGTCTTCCTGGGGTCTGGGTTTACACTGACCAGCCTGTAGTTTCTGTAGTTTTCTGGATCCCTCCTCCTAGTCTTTCTTGAAGATGAGTTGAGAAGTTTTTCCTTTTTCATCAGGAGTTTCTCCCCATCTCCAAGAGAAAATTATGTAGAGTAGTCTTGTCATCAGCCAGGTCTCTCAGATCCATTTTATTCCATATAATGAAATACTTCCTTTTCAGTTTCATACAAAATGTTTCATGCAAAATTTTTCATGTAACTATGATATCAAAACAGTATCATGGTTACAAAGGTGAGAAGAGTTAGGAAACAACAAGCTTAAAGCTGTCCCTACAATCCCAATTGCCCATTTTGTCCTTGTATTATACAAACTTTATTATATTATCACATTTGATTTCTCTTCTTCTACCCTGTCCTGCCCTCCCTGCTTTCTTTTCTGGAAGAGTCCTTGAGCTAGTCTGCTTTTGCAGACTAGACACTATTTAGATTGAATCAGTACTGTGGTAAATAAGATTATAAAAATCCTGGTTTATGTGTTGTGTAACTTGCATGAGGGTATTGAATAAGCAGGGAATTTGGGAATGAGAACAAAGGATTTAATGTGAGTAGTGAGTAAGTAACTTACAGCTGCTCTTAGAACTGGAATTTTATCCTTGTCTCTGTCACAAATTGTCTGTGGTAGTTGTTCATTCTTTCCCTTACAGTTGGTGATAGCTGTCCTTTGAGAATGTGGGAACCTGTTAAAAGACAAAATTTAGTGATGGACTTGCATCTTAGACGTCTCTGGACAAAGTCAGTAGGCACTCCAGTTTTATCCATAGTTTTCCTGTGATTTAGTTTCCCATCTGTAACTGAGAATCATACATCTGTGTGATCTTCCTGTTAAAAATGGGGATGTGACACTGAAGAGTGTGATGGAGAAGCGCCTTGGGGAATGGATAATTCTATTACAAGCTACGTAGCTTAGAGGGTACTCAGTAAATAAGACCTCAGACTTCATCACTGGATGATAAATAATTGGTATGAAGCAAACATCCACCTATTTTAATGAACACACTTGTGCCTCTTTGAACAACAGAGCAGTGGATACGTGCAATTGCTGACTGGTTCAGTGTGTGAAAAGTATGGTGCATGCAGTGGGACACAGGCTGCCACTGCTGCCTCTGCTTGTTTCAGGCAGGAGAGTTACACATACGCAGAAGGAGCAGTTTTCCTTTCACCTGTGAGGTGAGGAGGGAGGCAGAAAATCCAGTCTTTCATTTCTAGTAAGAATAGAAGAGTTATGCCTGTGAATGACATCAGGAAAAGCTTTAGTTTTTGAACAACAAGTGTGTTAATGTTTATTTGCACAGCAGTTAGCGTATTAGTGATGAATACTTTTCATCCACGTGAAAAAAATACCATAAATAGATGGATATGTGAATTTATTATGATGGAAAGTGGACCTTGGTATCAACTGAGAAGCCGTAAGTTAGAACATCACCTGGCAGCTTTAAGAGAGTTTGAGCAAAGTTTGAGCAAAGGGCATTTTTTTCTAACTTTTTTTTTACTGCTGTGTGCATATAACATTGTAAATCTTTCGACTATAAAAGTGAAAGGTGGGAGGAGAGAAGGTTTTTGCACCTCCTTACTTCAGAGATTTCATTATGAAGGACTGACTTAAAAAAAACCCAGTATAAATTGCCAGGGCATGCTGTACTTTTTCTTGCCTATCACAAACATTGTGTTTCTGTAGAGATTTCTTGCATTTGACTTACATGGAAAAGCAGAGGCCATCGTCACCTTCATAAGACTTTGAACAATCACTTCCTACATCAGTTTAATGGACAAGAGGTGTAACACACACATGAAAAAGAAGGTGATGCAAATTCTCTCTGTAGTAGAGTCATAATCAACAAAGTAAACATAATTGATATAATTCTGGTGAAATATATACAAATAAAGGTACTACTGTTATTAATATTTAATGCTTTATTAAGCTTATATGTACTTCTGGCCTGTACTCTTGCAGGTCTTGAACAGAGCCGGTAAAAACTATAACTGGCACAGCATTCAGGAGAATGGTTTTTTTATATAATATTTTCAAGATGGAAATGGTTGGGGGTTTTTTAAGCAGAAGAAGTGCTGTACAACATAGGCAAGTACTTATGATTTTTTTACAGGCATCAATTGAAATATAGTCCTACTCTTCCACAACATTTACACTATTATCTTTGCCTGAAGAAGGGACTTCTAGCAAAGGGCTTGAGTGCAGAATAATGATTCATAGTGATGTTTAGTTTTTCAAATGTGAAAGACAGATGAGGTTAAGATGAGGAGAGAGACAGGAACAGTGTGCAAAGGAAAGTTCTGATACATCTCTTGATAGAAGGTTGTGCGTTGGTCTAGACAGCGCTGATTTCAAATGAAAACAAAGTGAACCAAAAATGAGTTTAAGCCAAAAATTGATTTCAGTCAAAGTTGAAATTACTGTGTCCTACTGAGCCCAAATCTGTACGAAAGATGTCAAGTCCTTATGGCATATTCCTTGAAATACAGCTATTTTCTGGATGTATGTTATGGTTCTCCCACATACTGTGCTTCTGTACATGTTTTGGCAAGTGTCCTACCTGACCTAAGCCTACTAAGGTCTTGTTGGTTACTGGAAGGTGCAGTCCTTGCCAGCTCCATCATGCTGGTCATAGGATTTGCAGTGTCAGTCAAAATGGATGTTTAATCACATTGAAAATTAATATCACCACAGAAGATCCCTTAGGACTGTTGTCCAGTAACATCACTTTTCTGACAGAGAGGGACTAGGAGAACCATGCCTGGCAGATAAAAGGTGAATTTAGATCTCTTAAACTCATTATAAACTGCTTCATATAAGTTAATTTTCGTGTGCTACCTTAAGGCAGCTGAAGTCAGAAGCTGTAGCATGTATGTAGGATGAAGTACCTTTTCTTGTTTCGTGCAACTGTTCATCCTGAGAAGCAGTCCAGAGTTCAACTAAGTCATTTCAGTAGAAGGAGGAAAGAGTGGGAGACAACTTGCAAGCAATCTGTTCAAACGAAAATTTGTCATTGCTGCAGAAGCTGCTTACAGAACTTGCCCGTTTCCTGAGAAGGCCATTTCACCTCTTTCCAAGGTTAGACCTGAGTTGAAATGTTCTCACTGGCTCAGCAGAGGCCAGCATTGCCAGTGGTGCAGAACATACTAATTATGTAGTACTTTGTGGCGTGGACCACTGCCTGTCAAAGATCAGTAACAAAGATCACTATATGCATTTCAATTAGGAGACCGTGCTCTCTGAAGTGGATTTTTTCCCCTCTCTTCATTCTCTTTTCAAGCGAGCAGTCCAGAGATAGTGCTTCGTCTTAGATGTCTTTTTCTGTCTCTGGAAAAAGTAGAAGAGTGAAGAAAATAGCTCTTCACTGAAGACAAGGATCTAAAATTATCTTCAGATAAATAAAGTAACAATTGTGTACTTATCTTTACAGATGCTTTGAAAAGAAATGAAACCCAATTTGAAGGTTCTCTTGTCTAGCATCACGTAAAGATCAAGCAATTTACGGTTTCATAACACTGGCACAAGAAATAAAACAGTCTTACAGAATGAGTCTTTTGGGTGTAACTTCTGTAAAGTTCATGTGAGCATATCTACTTAACAGTATTCAACAGTGCAGTTAGAAGTGGATGGAGAGAGAACACAATCTGCACATCAGAGGTTAATGGTTCTTCCTATATGTGACTTGAGTAACCATCCCTGACTGTTTGGCCTTTGTTTCTAATGGTGAAGGCTTTCAAAAATTGTGCAATGGCATGCTCTCAGTCTCAGTGAGTGACAGCTTGCATTAAACTAGTAGTTTTGATGTAACATTCAATCTCTAAGATTGAATGCTGAGAATGGCAAACAAAAATATGTTAAAAAATGCCACAGGTACGAATGTGTTTGTGTATCTCATCCCTCTTGTGCTTTCTCAAGCATCAAGATCGTATATTATGAGGTTTTGTAGGGAGGTACTTGGCAATTCTGTTATTTGGATGTTGTGAAGTAACTTCGTGCTTCTCAGTTTTCTCTGTTGTCTTTATGACTTGAATCTCCGCTGTATATTGTGAAGGCATAGATTAGCAAAATGAAAAGAAAGCAGCATTAGATAACTTTTAAAAGTTACTTTTAAAATACTTTCTAGTCTGTAAAATGCTTGATTGGAAATTCCAAATCAGTGCACATGAACTGTCCTACATCTGTTTTTACATGCTTCTCAGGAGTCTGGAGTTGAGTGTTGTATCTGCTTCCAGGGAATTTGTCCACCAAAGTCTGTGTTCAGGAATATTTCCTTTACTTTCAGACCATTTTTGCAGGTCTGGAGTGAATAAAATTCCTTTCTTCATCTGGAATTCTTTCCCAGCTGACCAGCTGGACAACTTAAAAATATTGGTATGCTGTCAGAATCAAAATTCAGGAGACTAATTTTCAGGATATTGCTTCTTTTGTTGCTTCTTTTTGTCATTGTTCCAGTTACTTTGGTCATATTACTGATCTGAGTTATCCTCTTACTGTATTGCCATTTATGTACTGCAAATGAAAAGTCAAAGCTGAAACATTTGGACAGTTTGTCCTCTTCTGCTGGTAGCAAGTCTTTCCTGTGCTTTCACTTTACTTGGAACTCTGGACAATACACAGTAACTTAGTTCTTGACAGCTTTGATTTGAGCAGGAATATTAATAAATCAGGCAATAAACATGTGTCTTAGTGAGACATGAAATGTTAGGGAGATTGGGCAGTGTCTTAATGCGCTGATCTTTCTTCTGTAAAGACATAATTTTCAAGTTCTGGATATGCAGCCACATAAAAGCAAGTTTGCTGCTCTTCTGTTCCTTCAAATGCATCTGCAGCTCACAAAAACAAATACACAATTTTTAGGAGCTCAGCACGCTTAGGAATAAAAACCAGGACCGAGTAGCACATGAGGGTTCACCTACATAAGCAGAAGGGCTGGAAAAGCTAGTTTGGCTTCACCTGTTCCTTGTGCTTTGTTCAAACTTCTACTGTTAATCCCTCATTTTTCTGTGCACTCAAGTTATACAACATATAGTCACATAAATTTACCTGTTCCCTGAACTCTTTTGAGTCAAATTGCCAATTCTTTCTTCCTACATGAAGTACTATCTTTTGGACTTCGGTAAGAGAGGACCAATCCCCACAAGCCTCCAATTTTTGAAGGGATCAAGTATTTTGATAAAAGGACTGCTATGAAAAGAAACGGTGTTCCCCTTCTAGTGATGGTCCTTAACTTTTGATGCTTTCTTGTATTTTTAGAGTGTGCTTTAAAGGGGATGTATTATCTCAGTTACACTGCTCACAGACAACAGAGAAAAAGAACCATATAGCATTTCATAACGCTGTGACTTTTGCTGAATTTGCAAATGTCCTATTTGAACTGATCACAAAAAAACTTCTAATAAACTCTTCCCACAGAAACTGAAACAGAAGAATCAGCAGCTGAAGCAGATCATGGATCAGTTACGGAATCTCATTTGGGACATAAATGCCATGTTGGCAATGCGGAACTGAACAAGGGAAATCAAACTTTGTAATTGGAAAAGATAAGCGTTTGTTTTGATATGCCTAATTTCTTTCTAAAAGCAGCATGTTTTCCCACAACCATATTTCAGTAATGTTTAAAAAGTCTTCAAGATTAAAATGTTGGATTTTTGTAATAACTTAAGTAGTATTGGCCTTGTTTTTATAAAAGATTCATCCTACAGGTTTTACCTGAGTGATTCACTTAGGCTGAATATAATACAGCCTAAGTAATTTACAGTAATAATTTGGATTGCTATGCAAATGGGTTTTTTATAAATCAAGTGTTTCTAGGTTTCTATAATAATGCACTTAACAGTGTTTTAAAAACATGTGTTTGCATGTCATTCTGCAGTGAAAATCACCTCTACAGACAGGAAAAGTTGCCTTACAGAGAAGTCACTCTAGCAAGTTACAGAACCAAAATAAGTGATCAGATATTACAATGCAATATGTTTCCCTATTGTGGGAACTAAACTACAGACTACTACACCATATATGTTCATCTTATTCTATATCCTATCACTGGATATATGTTATATGAGATAATCAGAGCAAAATTCAAAAGCTACATAGAAGTACCCCTATATCCTTATGGATATAATTAAGTCTTTTTAAGCAAAGACTACATACGTATATTCTCAACCTTAACTTCTCTGAAACTACATGTTATAATTTCTTGACTACTGCTCCAGCTTTTGTATGGTGTAGTATTCCTATAGCATCATGTCTGGTTGGAGTACTTCAGCTTTGTTTACCAGAATGCACTGAATAATGCCTCATTAATCTTTTCCCTATGACTGCCAGCCCTAGAAAACTTTGGAGTCTATGAGCAGTTCATTATTTTGAATTAATCATCAACCTTCATCTTTCTTTGTTCTGCCTCTGGTATTCCTCACAATTTTCATTAGCCCTGGAAATATTTTTAATCATTTGCGTTATCCACAGATTCTGCCAGTGGACTATGTGTCTCTTTTTCCAGATGAAAGAATCTGTAAAATAATACTATTTCAGTACAAATCCATAGGGTGCTCTACTGTTAATATTTGCCAAGTTGAAAACTGCCCATCCTCATGATTTGCTCCTCATGTATTGCTTTTAACTCTCTAATTCCATGCCCAGTCAGATTCCATAATGGTTTTGTGATAGATTTGTTCAGAACCTGAAGAGTCCAGTTAAATGGTATCCTTTTAAAAGATATCCCCTTTACAATACGGGGGATTGATACTGAATTATGATTGACTTGAGATGGATGGTTTTAAAAATGTTATACTGATTTGTTGTTCTGTTAGTCCTTTTTTATTTCATTTTTTTAATAATTTCAACCCATTTGTCTACTTCTTGAGGTAAAAATCACTGGCCTGTAATAGATGTGGTCACACCTGGTTAACAATATATGACTTTCCCCTGAAATTAGGTACAACATAGTTATCTTTTATTTCTCCTTTTGAAGGCTTTAAATCTGACAGATGAATGGACACCCGGGCTTATAATTGGAAATAAACAGAGTGGGAAAATGTTGGTTTTGATTAGTTTACCCAGTGCTGAAAGTGATATGTAACTATGGCAATACCTAGACGTGAGTCGATGTGGAAACACCTTAGAAATAAGGTCGCTTTCTTTTCTCCCGTATTGCAGAGGGGAGAGTGGGTGCCTCGCTCGGTGGCAGAACTGTTGGAGTCTCATTTAGACTGACCTCTGGCTGCTTGGTCAGGAATAATGGTTGAAAACAGATCAAAATTTTGAAGAAAGCTTTTGAAAAGGAGATGAAGACTGAAAGCAGAGAGATTATTTTTTTGTTTGTTTAAGATGCAGGCACATTTTTGTATTTGCAAGGCACAGTGGCAGCTTTCTCTTCAGTGTGTGTATAAGCATGTATCCAGCCTAGAAGAAGTATTTGAAATGGATTTTGAAATGGCACCAAGATCTTAATTATGAGTGTGAAATTCTCAGTATGTAGTATTTTCTTCTATTTTTGGAACGATTATGGAAAATTGAGATTAGTCTAGACATTACTGCCTGCATACTATCTGTGTATTCTTACTGAATGTCTTTAAAGTTTGTTGACTTTTTTGTTGCGTATAAACTGCAGAAGTAACTCAAAATGTGAATAAAAGTCCAAATATTGCAATTGGATGTCTGGCCAATACAATATTCAGCTTACTCTCTGCAGCTGCTTGCAGTAGCCAAGGTTTATACTACAATTTTTCATCTGGGAGAGAGGAGAAAACACTTCACTACCAGAATAGATAGCGCAGTAGCTAAATTGCAAAGTGCAGAAATTGACAGAATTGTAAATTATCACAGTAAATACTGTCAGACCAGGAACTTTGCGAGGTGTTGGACCAAAACCATACACTTTGACTTACACAGATGAAAGTAAGGGTAGTGAACATAATTCATATGCTACCACATCCATGAATAAGTATAGGATTTGGCCAAGAAGATGACAGCTTTAAGAAAAGTGAAGATTCCTCAGCTGTGAAACAATTTTAAAGGAATTACTGGACATCAACTTGTGCTGAAATTTAATATTTTAGTTAATGCTAACTGAACTTTAACTGCTGGTTAATGAAATGGCACCTAATGAAGTATTTACAAATACCTGAAAAGCAATACCAACACAGAAGTTTCAATGTTTTGTTTATGTATCATTGACTATTTCTGTATTTCTGATTAGGCAGAAGCTGGATAAACATACAGACAGTCCCAGGAGCAGATACTGGAACCTAGTATAGTTCCATTTTGGAATATAAAAAAATATTTGAGGGGCTTGTGGTACTTATGGCTCTGTTTTGCCCAGAGAGGACTTGGGGCAGTCGAACTAAGATGCTCAATGCTTTTAGTGTGTTTGTGGGGGCACCTCAAGTTAACACATACTGTCAAAATGAAACCATTAATCCAGCACCTTTATAGAAAATATAACAGCTACTGAATATTCAGTTCAGTGTCACAGCACAGAAGGTGCCTGCGAGGCAGCATTCAAAGATCCAAGTCTTTCTTTCCTAAGAGGACAAGCGTGTAGAGCAGATTTATGCTGTGTGCAGGAAAGATGCAAGGAGTTTACCTTTCCTCTTGTCTTCCATAGAGGCAGCAAGGCCACATCCAGAGTGCTGTAAGAAACCGTGACTGTTTTTATTGTCCTGTAGGAAAAAAACCCTGCTCTGATTATAGTATTTCTTACTGATGGAGAAATTGGAAATTGTGCACAAGCGCTACTTAAATTAATCACTGTAAAGAATGAATTTGAGTGGAATAGGACAAGGATTCTGGTCTCATAGGAACCACGATTTCATCAGTGTGCAAGCCAAAAAGTCTACAGCTGAAGGATGACTGACAACTGCTGTGGAAAACAGTAAGCTCCAGATGTAGATTTGAAGATCTGAAGTTAAGAAAAAACATCAAGAAGAAAGATGCAATGACACCCAAGGACACTGTGAGTCAACTGTGGTTTACAGAGGGTAGATTAGTTTAATTACTTCGTGCTAACAAAGGAAATGGGTAATTATAAAGGAATTTACAAATATGTTAGCGCAGAAAAAAATATTTGGAGGCAAAAGTGAGTAGTTCGCTCACTCTCCTTATTTAATAGTAATGCAGGCTGATATGGTAGAGCATCAGGGCTTTAAAAGAGAAGGTGTTTTGCTGAGTTGGAAGGTTACTTTATTTTTATACATAAAAATAACAAGCTGGCTGATATGTATTGCAGGATATTAATGAAAGTGACAGAAATATGTACCGATGCCAGTTTTTATTTAAGAAAACGTAATTGATAACTGGAATGTAAGAGGTAAATAAATGCAATATAGTGAAACTTTTGTCTTGTTAAATCTAACTTGTGTGTAAATTTTAAGGATTTTTCATACTCACATTGCATAAGGGACACATCCTGGCATCTGTTACAACACTACATAACAAATAACACCAGTAAAAGCCGGGAACAGTGTTTGTGTTGATGTAAATATAGTCAGAAGGAGGATGCATGTTTCACAGCACTTCTCACTGGACTCAGACTAGTAAAGACCATGGGCATATTTGAAGCAAATAAGGAGAGACACGTTTTCTTGTGTGCGCTTGACTCTGGGAGCATCTCAGCTCATTGTGTGCCTTCGTGTTCAACTTGCAACCTACCAAATTACTCAGAGTTCTGCTTCTGTCCATGTTCCCGGCAGCTGATGATATCTGAGTATCACTGCTGAGGTTGTATAAACTCTGTGATTTTTCTCCCAAATCCAATAGGAGGCCTATGTGCTAGGCTCTCTTTGGCTCTCACTTCTCAGCTGACTGCCTCTACTACAAAGCTATAGAGTAATGGTCTGGAATAGAATTGAAAATGAGTGGCTGAAAGGAATGAATACATACATATCTGTGATAACATCCTTTCCTAGGTCTGTGTGTGCTTTCTCATGAAATCTTGCTTGAAAAATAAATTCAGATTTGCCTAAATAGGAAGAAAGGTATGTAGCAATGAGTAGCAATGGATACCTGTGCAGTTGCTTTTATAGCCACGTAGAGGTTTTAGCGGTATTTACAGTCCTGGAAACGGGCTAAAAGGGTCATGAATACAGTCCATTACTGAAATACATTGTTGAAGTGGGAAGACTTTCAAACAATAAGTGGAATATATAAAGAAATATAGCAACAACAATCAAAACCAAGGTGAGTGCAAACTGGCTGTAAAATAGAGGTAAGGAAAGAGGATTTGGGAAAACACATTCTAAACCTGAGTTAACAAGGTAATTGGGATGCAGTGAGAGGAAAAAAAGAAGCCACTGCAGTTTTGGGGTGCACAACCAAATATTGCATGGTAGGGAGCATAAGAGCTCTTGCTCTGAGAGCAGTAATTCTCATACAGTAATTTTGCATGAAATACTGCATTGGTTTTGGGGTCAGCACGTTACTAACACAGTGAAAGAGAAGAATACTGATGTGCTACCATATGAATAATCATTAGAATAACTTGTGAAAGCAAAGACAAGGCTCAAATGTAGAAATTCTTGGGTAGATGCAAAGGGGAGGTAATCAAAGTGATTTGGAGGGGCTGTAGTAGAGAACAGTGAAATAAGGTAAGCAAGAACCAATGAGGAGGGGTGAGTACTTGAAACCTCTTACTGCTGAGATGTGAAATATTAATTTCCCTAGGAGTTTAGAAGATGTCTCTTGAGTTACTGGGAAATTTTAAAACACAGCACAAAAGCACAAAAAGACTAGACAAATACATTGGGCAAAGGCAAAAAAAAATTCCTATCTTGCACTGGCAAAGCAGGAGGTGGACTAAGCTGACCTTACTGGTTTTTCCACCTTTAGATTTTCCAGTTGTAAAGCATCTGTTTGTCAGATGATGAGCTCCTGAGAGCACCTGGACTAGATGCCACCTGCAAGTATTAAATGGGCTTTCACAGCTTCTTTGTGATGATTTGCTGCTGAAATTCCTCTTCAGGTTAACATGCCTTTGTGGAATTTCTATTAGAGGAATCGGAGCAGAAAAGGAAATGAAGCAGTACCTTGTTTCTCCCTCCCCATCCCCCATCCCCAGCTCCCCCCCCTGCTTAATTTTGGTTGGTTTCCTAGTGAAGAGCTGCCCTGTGATGTTGCTGCAAAGCTGAAGCAGTAGCTGATACCTGATTACAGTCTGTTGACTCAGTAGAAATTAGGAAGCCATTTACTAATGGGAAACGTGATGCTATTTATCCACCCATCCTCAGCCGATGCTGAAGCCAAGTTGTGTGCCTCGTGGGGGGAGCTGGGGTCCCCCCTGCGCTGGGGGAGCGTGGTGGTTCCAGCACAGACACAGAGGGGTCAACTCAGTGTGTAAAACACGTCAGCCTGTTTTGGCTCTGATGTATCAAGCAGCGTTATAAATTGTTATGTAAACCACATGCTACTTTCATAGCATTTGCATATGTTACATATATTTTTGTTGGGTGTGGGAGGTTTTAATTGCTTTCTAGGAAATGAGAACTTTTTTAAAGGTCTTGAGTAGTCTGAGCAAACACATCTAAGATGCCCTCCAGCAATCACAGGAGACAGGAGTAAGGGATGGAAATAGAACACAGGCATTGCACTTTTCTCACTGAGAAGATAATTATTTTTTACAAGTGTTTAATTACTATTGCCACAGTCTCAATTTCTCCTCATAATCATTTGGTAGCTTAGATTTTATAAAAACTATGAGCCCCACTGTACCATTTCGAAAGTAATAAGCAGATTCATGGTAGTTAAGCCAAATACAATTAGATTTATTTATTTTACAGCTCCGTGAAGTTACAGAGACCACTATAATTTAAATTAGCTTTACAAAGCCAGAGTGGAGTCGGAATTACCTCATGCAAAGAGTAAAGGAGTATGCAGCTTTCAAATTTTAGCTTTTGAACCTGACTCAAACAATTCAGCTGGTTTTCCTGCTGCACAGAAAAGCAAGCAGAGAAACAGTAAATCCTTCAGTTGCGCAAGCTCATGTCACACACCAGGAGGAAGGTAAACGGGTGGAAATTTCAGCCTGAAATACAGTTATTGAGCAGATTGTGGAGTGTCCTGGTCCTGTTGTGCTCTGTGTTAGCATGGCACCTGGCAAAACAGGCTTGTTATGGGGACAGAGCCCAGACTGGTGGCATAAGGCCAGCAGCATTCACCCTCACGCCTCTGCACTGGCCGTGTTCTGGTGTGAAGCACAACTATTTAGTCCTGAAGTCAATTGCCTCCAAGTGCCATGTGTGTAAAATCCCAAAAGCCCCCGGTATTATGGTCTGTGTACTTTGTAAAAGGCCTTTTACTGACACATAAGAAAAGAAAGTCTCTGTTGCTCAGCCCTGTGCTGGCATGCCAATTAAGATCTCTATTTGTGTGGGTGGAGATGTACACAACTGATGGGTATCTCTGTCCCTGAAGAGCAGTGTGGATAAACAGGAGGGATGAATGACAGAGATAGAGACCTAAGAGTTGCTTCCCCCAGGACTAAAAGGTTTGATTTCCCTTTTTTTTTTTTCATGTATTTTTGTTTGTCAGCTTTTTATTTGAATACGTGAAAAACTGTCTCCTTTCAGTGCATGCAGGTTTCCCTTTCCAGCTCCAGGACCATTTGCATTTGAAGTTTGGGTTCAGGCTGCTGAAAGGCAAGAATTATCCGCAGTGTGCAAATGTGAACGTGGAGTGCAACTGCCCAGGAGACTGGTGATACATCATCTCCAGGGTTTTTGTCGAGGTCTTATATTTTAACAGTGTCAGCCTTCCCGGTCTGTTGCAAGCACAATTTACACCCCTTCTGTCTCCTAAGAGGAAAGGAAATAGAGGCGACAGAGACGTTCCCAGAGGAGTGACTAATCTTTACCCTTCAGGAGTGTTCAAGGATAGCCACCTCTACTAATCATTAAATAGTTGTTTTTTAAAACAAGAAAAAAAAAAAAAAGTAAAGCAGTTAATCCCATTTCCCAAATGTTCTGCAGTGCACATCATTATCTATTCAGCTTCTCGTAGTCATTACCAGAGAAAAATTAGGTCTAGCAATGAATGGTCAGTGTGATGCTGTCAGCAACACACACTTCAATTTTAAATTTAAAATGGAGTCTGTTGTCTGCCTATATCAGCTATTAACTTTACTGTCATTGTCACAAAGCCATCAATCTCTGTCTGCCCCAAACCCATTTTCTGTGTAGAGTCAGCCCATCTTCCTCATTTCCTACACATGCAGATTTTAAATCATCTTGTAAACCTTGTATTGCACCAAAGGTTTAAGGCTGCAGGACTTGGCAGGCAGGTTTGGGGTGGTTTCTTTTTTTCTCCCCCCTAACACACATTCAGTATCTACTACCAGACGACAGACTGCAGCTACTCTCTGGACTGGATCGTGCCAAAAATGGGAAAACAGAAAAGAAACCCTAAAGCTGACATAAAGCGGATGAAAGCCTGGTTCCACTGAAGCTGATGGCAAATGCAGTAGAACTTAATTTCCAAGTAATTGCTATAAAAACTGTTTCAGAGAGACAGAGAGTGCACAAAGTGGCCTTTGTAGGCTGGATCTTGTTCATTTTAGAGGTGATCTCTGCTTGTGTAGTATCAAAGCATCTGAGAGCATCAAAAATGCCCCAGTTAGTTGCCTTCTAGTGTAGTGTGGGGGAGTTTGTTACCAGAACATTTTAAGCATTTAATTGAAAGAGTCTTCTGTTCTGCATTTTGCCTCTCTTCTGGGTCTAACAATGTCTAAAAACATCAACTTTTAAGGCCCATAAATCTCCTCAAAATTTCCAGAAGGACACAGCATAGGGAGCATAGATATGATTTATAAAAGATCGCTGTGGCAGGAAGAGTTCCTTGAACAGAGAGCACATTCAGATCTTCATTTTATTCTATAAACATGAATCCTTCAAGCAAGAGTCTTTTTTAATAGCAGCAGAGACGTTTCTGCCACTTGGGTCCATGACAGAAAGTTGCTTCATTAACCTACATCTCACTGGAAAAACTGTAAAGGGACCAATTTGTTAAATACAGTAACCGATGTTGTGTTGCATCGGTACATAACACAGTGAGTAATGAAACCTGGGTAATTCTGGCCATTTCTGCATGCAATTACTTTGTTGTTAAAGTTGTTAAAGTGCTGGGCGCTTGGAACCTGAGTACTCCAAGAGCTGTATTGCCACTTTGGGTGCCGTGTCCCACAGCTAAGGTGACACTAATACTTGTTACAAATCTTGTGTTCAAATCCCATCTCACCCTGTAGATGTCTACATTACTGTAATGAAGCCTAGGTTTTGCTTACAGGGAATCACAGGTTTGCTAAGCCTTGGTGTAACCGAGCTGCTGTGATCCCTAGATAGTATCTAAGTGTTGGAGAAACTCCCACACTGACCCTTTCATCGCCTCTCACTCTTGGGAGCTGGGGAAAGTAGGCATTTGCCAAGTAACGCACAGGAGACTGCACAAGGAGATGCAACACTCGTCCCACTGGTGACTAAAGCACTTCCTTGAAAGACCTAAATTCAGGTCTTTGACCTTTGGTGGCGCATCAGGCTCAGCTTGAGGCAGGAGGATGCAGCAGCATGAGTCAGGCCTGAAAGGAGCCAACTTTATCTCTGGAAGGTGCTCTCTCATATGCGAGTCTTTTTTTTTTTTTGCATACATAGAAGCCTCTCTGCAGAGAGAGAAAGCAAACATGTATTTCATGAAAACTGAGAGATGACACAGAGTACATGCATAATTTATATGTGTTGGAAGATACAGCTCCTGAGTACAAATCAAATAGCTACATCCAGAAAAGGGAAGAGTAAAAAATATTGCACAGCGAGAACCAAGGAAGCGCTCCCCTTGGCCACAGCAACAAAGGCCCAAAGGATAAAGACAGAGGTGGCATCACGTAAGGAGCCCACTGAGGCAAGGCACACTGGGTGGCTTTGCCATCAGACTACGTAACCTCCAGCTACTGTGAACTGCATCCCTGGGCAAGGAATAGTTCAGACGTGTTGGCCCTTAAATGTAAGTTATGTCTCAAACAGCAGCAGGGGCTTTTTCTGCAGCCTTTGGAACACCCGTTAGCATTGCATTTGGTCCTCTAATGCTGCTTCTGTCACGACAGTGAATTTTCAGTTACGAGCTTGAGCGTGAGACATGGTTGCAATACCTTCTCACCAGATCTTTGCAAAATTGCCAGATAATACTCCATTAACAAAAATAGACAACACACCCTCTTCCTTATGCTCTCTTGACACACTTGTAAATGGTGCACAAGAAACAGAGTCCTATAACTCTTCTTCTCACTACAAACACACCTGTAAACCACCAGCTGCACACATAAAATCGCAAACAGAAGCTCCCATTGATCACATTTTGTATGGCTGGAAAAAACTTCCCTTTCTAATAGCAACAAGCATTCTAGGCTAAGCCTCTACTTCTTGCCTGACAGGACTCCAATAACCAGGTGAGATTCTCCATCACTCCTTGGAAGGATGAGCCTGAAGTGCCACTTGTCTCCTAGGACTTCTCTAAATAAAGAAGATGACAGCTATGGCCAAAAATGAGAAGATGCTTTATGGCAGGAGAACAAAAATCTGTCCTGGGCTTGGCCTCAGCCAGCTAGTTAAGGATGGAGGAGTGCTCAGGATACCCTGATCTTCACTCTACCTTTTTTTTTTACCTGGGAAGGGTCTCTGATTTGAAAAATGTAACACCACTACATCTGTAAAATAGGAAGGATACTAAGACTTGATTGTAGACCTTTTAGTTTTATTAGTTATTGATGTCTAGAAGTAGGTTGGCACTGCGCAAGGCGTGAAGAATGCTGCTATCTGGGGACTTTTTACCAATGAATTGTAAATACAAGCCTGTAGCTCATCAGTGGCCAGAATGTGATATCCTGCATAGTTTTGGCAATGCTTGGCCTTGTCTGAACAGCAGTGTCACATCAGAGCAGGGAGGGCGCAATCAGCACAGGAAGGCGTGCTTGTAGAAAGGATAGATGAAACCAGAGGTGCATACCTCTCTAAATTGCATAAAAGTTGTTGAGGATGTTATGGAGCATGGAGGAGATGATAAAGGCATCACCGAGATGTGATGTACTGCCTGAGTGGAAACGGGAGCAGGAAATATTGCAGTTGATGCTATAGGTCAGAGCAGTGTTCTGGGGAGCCTTGAAGGGAAACACAAGCAGCTGAAATTTAATGCAGGAGGCCAAAGGAAAACGATGGAAGAATTCAGAGGTGCCGCTGTTGAGGCAGATGATTTACGGAGGCATTTGAAATAGGTTGCAAAGGAAAAAGATGAAAATGAAGAGGAGGCTCTAGTAGTCTTGAGGAGAAATGATCAGGGCATGACCACAATTTTTGTCGCATGGCTGACAAGGGTGAACCTTAGAGAAGTAGAACATGGCGAAATGATGTAATTTGGCAAATGTCTGGCTCTTGTCTCAGACTGGAAGAGATGAATCTCAGGAGATTTAATTAACATGTAGGACTCCTTGTAGGGAGTTGCCAAGTGTTGCTATGCCCAGAAATTTCTCAAGAATTAGAAAGCAAAATGAAACATGGTCACGATTCCCTGATTTCAAAAAGAAATTCAGCAAGAGTGGCAATCTGTGCTTGCTGTACGGGCGATGAATATTCAGACCTGCTGTCTCCCTATGGGTAGAAAACTCTAGAAAGACCAAGTCCTTGTTTCTTGGGCCTCCAGAGGGTTCACTCTGAGTGATGTCTGAAACGTAGCTCAATAAACCTTTATGGAGAGATAAAATATAAATTCTATCTTGATTTCATATTGACTTGTTATAGACAAGCAACTGTTCCAAAAATGTTTTCACATATTCATTCATCTCTCTTTCGAGAATGCAGTGTGCCAGTTTCTGAGAGAGAACAAAATTATCATGTATTATTTTTAGAGGTAAGCAATTTGTGGCTAATGTTACTCTGCCAAAACAGGGTACCAAACTCCTGGCTTCCAAACCAGGCAAGTTTATTGGATAGCTATAAAACTCAGTGTGAAGGAAAGAGGAGAGATTTTCACCTAACTCAAATAATCTGACATGTACTGCCAGCCTACAAATAAGACTGAAGCTGGAGCAGCTCAGCAAGAGAAGATGAAGAATATTAATGTACTGAAATGTCTATATGTGGATGCAAGGAGCATGGAAAATAAGCAGCAGGCACTAGAGGAGATACAAAACAATGAAGTTTATGAACTAGTTGGCACAGCTGAGGCAAGGTGGGCTGATTCCTGTCAATGCTTTGAATGTCAATAAAGAAGGAGATGGTCTGCACCAACAAGCAGAGGCGTGGTGGCAGGATGCAGCTGTGTTTTCTCACTGGTGCCGTGCATGCAATCGGCTCAATTGATGTTCTGTATTCTTGAAGAAACTTAAAACTGGTGGTTCAGAAGAAATAATGAACATGATGGATCCAGTGCAGCTTTTTGTGTGTTCATGAGCTCTTGGAAATCCATAAAGTCCTAAACAGACTGTTTGGTTGTGATAAAAGACAGTTCAAGCATTTTAAGTTAAATTAACACTCACAATTCCTTAGTAAGACTATAAAACACTGGATCTCTGTTTGAATGTTGGGTGTGTTCTTATGAAGCTTCCTAATTGCAATAATTAGTACCAGCCTTGAGATGGGCCACCCACTTCTCGTTCCCACTTTGATGTCAGCTGTGGAACGGAAGAATGTAAATGGAAGCTGGACTGTAAACACAAACACTTACTGATGTCTTTGGCCCCAGTATCGTAGCCCTGAGTCACTGTTTTACATTGAACAGCTTAAACGTATAAGACAGAACTATTCTAAGAAATATGAAAACATAAAAAAGACATTTTAGACTTAGGTAGTTTGACCATTAATTGGTTTGCAACACCAAGTGTTGACCACTGACATTCTGCAGCCATTCTCTGAACTCCAGTGCTCTGAGCCAGCTGGCTTTAGGTGAAGCAGACTCAGGTTTCCAGTGGAGGCTGGAGCCACAGCTGACCTGAATTGCCCAGAAGGTTATTTCATACCATATAACAAATGCTGTGCTCAGGAAACAAAGAAATGAGGTAGAGGAAGAAGATGGTGGAATTTTGGCTTCCAAGGTGGCCACTGCTCAGCTGCTCTGACAACAGGAGAGGGTGAGTGATCTCCTTTGTCCCACGTGTTGGTTTTTTTTTCCTCTTTCCCTCACCTGTTAAACTGTGCTTATCTCCACTCACCAGTTTTCTTACTTTTGTTCTACTTGTTCTCTCCCACTGGAGCTGGAAAGCTTATGGGAAAGGGGAGTCTTGTGGTTCAATATCAATGTGAATACAGCATCGCAGGATGCTGTACTAGCCATGAGGTTAACGCCAGGGCTATTTCTGAAGCACGTCAAGGAAGAGTGACACCTTCAGTCTGCCTCCTCACTCCTGGAGGGATGAGGTACCTCAGGAGCCTGTAAATTAGGGAGTAAGGGGTTAGGTACCCAGGATGGCACCTTCTGCTAGGTATCCTAGCCCACAGGTCCTGTTGCAGTTGGCTTCCCACAGAGGTATGTGCATTACTAAATAACTATCTTAAGAATAGTTCATTCAGAGGCTGTTTTCCACAGGCAGGATGGACCAGATTCCCCCAACTTGAGATCTGTCCTCCGTCCATTAGCTACCACTATTCCAGAGAGCCTTGAAACTTTCTTTCTCCTCCTCAAGCCACAGATCACACCATACCACACCACCACTGTGGAAAAACCTCACGTCAGTTCAAACACTTCAGGAGATAAAACATGGAAAACAATTATTTATTAGGTCCTCCACAGGGAACCTGTTGGAGACTGGGGCTGTATTCTGTAAGTGTGGATTCCCAGTTGCCTCCAGAGGATGAGCCCTGAGGTGTTGGGCTGTAACCCACACCGTGCCACCGGTCAGGTTGTGTGTTCCCTGTTACAAATGCCCACAGGCAGGTGGGCACAGCCTAAGCCTTGTTTAAAACATGATGGGAAAAGACAGACTTCTACTGCAGAATGTCTGCAAGGGGAGGGCACATGCCTCCAAACAGGCAGCTGCTGGGCTGTATGGTCCTGGTCGGAATGAGGTAGTGATGGGAGTCAAAACATCCTCTGGTGTCTACTCTGATCAGCAGCCTGACTACCTGGTCTCCTTTCCTCTTTAAGACTTTGGTTTCACAGCTGGTTGCCGTGGGTGAAAAGAGGGTATGAAACCACCACATTTCACAGTGGCTGGACAATGTACTAAAGTACATAGAGGAAGGTTTCTGGGCTGGCAGGGATAAGCAGAAAGAGCCTTGCAGGCTACTTACCTGAGAATGAACCTTCCAAAGGCTTGTGGCCAGCCCTCCTCCCCAGGCACAGGCTCTTGTCCTGGGGAGGCAGCAAGACTGCTCACAGGTGGTGGGGCTCTTCATATGCAGCACATTACTGTGGCACCTGTGCAGAACCCAGAGCTGAGGGGATGAAACCCCATGTGCACCTGGTGCTTCAGACTCTTTAGACACAGGTCCCAGTTTCTGCTCTCGTGGGGCTCGCTGCTGACCGCCTGCAGCTGCTTCCTGCTGCCTCCCCATCACCCCAAAAGCTGATGCTCCTGCTCCTCTCCCAGCCCCTCTGGGCCTCCCTCCCAGACTCCTTTAGATCAGCTTAAATGCTTTTGAGCAGTAGACGCTTCCTTGCCTGGATGAGTCGGAAGACGGGGAATGCTTGTTTGACTAAGCTACCCCTTAATCCTTTAATGGGAAGCGTTTATCCAGCAGAACCGGGGAGTGAAACGCACAGGAGGGAGGCTCGTTAGCAGAAAATATTGCACCGTCGTGTTTTCTTTGGCAGCTTGGCAGCAGACTGCAACACTTTATAGACATGCGTGTGTCAAAGGAAGCCGTGCCGCGGGGCTGGACGCAGCGTGCTGGGAGTAGGGAAGGGAACAGGAGTTGGGTCTGGGATGAGATATTGCCATCTGCAACCGCCCCACATGTATTGTTAAATCTGCACTTTTAGATATAAGAACAGTGTGGGCCGGTCAACACTAAATATGTCAGTCACAGGTAGAAATTGCCTGGTGTCCTGCAATTCTTATTTGCATGAAATCAAAAATAGTAGGAGGAAATCTGCCCGCAGCAGACTTTCAATTTACGTCAGTCTGCCAAACTCTTCAGCGAAAGCAAGCCACTGTGTGAACACTTAGTCATTGCCTTCATTTAACATCCAGTGGGTGTAATGTTTGGCAGCCTAGCCCTCTGAAGAGACAGCTCTGGCATCTCATTTTAGCACATTATCCCATTATATTGTGTGCTGTAGTATCCTGGTGTAAGGAAAGCAAGGAAAACACGTAACTGGATGTGCACAAGGGGCATGCAGTCCAAGCTGGCTTGTCTGGGGCAAGCAGAGAGCCTGTGATTAAAGAGCTGGAGGGTGGGAGATCCAGCGTGTAGGGCAAGTGGGGAAAGCTGGCACTGCCTGAGGAGGCTGGGGGCTGGAACCCAGCACCCCCTCCAGCTGAGGAGCCTGTTTCCAAACATGGTCCTGGAAGGAAGCAAAAAAGACTGTCCACACAGCTCGACCAGCGATAGGAGCAGCGTTGCTCTGCAGCACTCAGCACAAATAGGAATGTTGTTCTCAGTTCTTGCTTGTTTCGATGCTCTGTGTCTTCTTCTCTCCTTGGTGGTGCTCATTCCATTGGTGCTCCAGCTACAGGGAGCATGGCTGGTTCCTTGGGCTTTGCTGGTCCTTCCCAGGGACATTGGCTGGGCCATACCATAGCTCACAAATGGTTTGACTGGTGGAGAGACCAGAAGCTGTCCAGGGCCTGAGCTGGGACATCTTGGGAATGTCCTGAGGGTACCTTTTCAGACACCAAAGCTTATTCCAACTCTGACCTAATTGGGAATCAAAGTCAGGTTTGCAAGGATACCCAGGTATATGCCTGATGCCAAGTGTAAGCTTAGAAAGTACCAAAATGCACAACACTGATTTTTAATGATGTTTGCTAAATCTTTGTCAGCTCTTTTTTCAACAAACCCATTTATATCTGCAAGTGCTAAATATGTCTTTTGGTCCTTAGGTGCTTAATATCTGTGTAACCTAAAATCCAAGGGCCAGATAGGTCCTCAAGGCCACCAAGCTTTCAGTAATACCTTGTAGTTGGCAATTAAGGGCAAGACTCATGCAACTACAGGTGAGGCACCACAACACCTAGCTTTTAGACTGCCCTGGTGCAGAACCCAAAACAAGAGTGGGCAAATAGATATTACAACCCTCCTGGTAAACTAGGCATACCCAGAAGCTTGCTGTTGCAAAGGCCATCTGTCATTGAAGCTTGCAGAGGCAGGGAGCCACGTGCAGACTGCCTCCTCAGAGAGGCCCTGGACCATTCCTGCTCCCAGGTTGTGGCTAGATGTTCTTTGGCAGGCCAAGAGGTAGCACAAGCCAAAGAAGTTTCCAGGAACCATTTGGATGATTTGAAAGCACACTCAGCTGAGTTACAGTTTCCTTAGAGGCTCCCTGGCACTCTGCAGATGACCAGCGCAGACAAAGTCCTGGGCTATCTATACAGTCCTTGGCAGGGACCAACAGTGGTGGGAGAAGAGACCTTTCATCCCCCTTCCCTACGTGCCTGGACTGCGAGGCTGCAGCACGGAGTGTTTTCTTGTGGCCCTTCCTCCTGGTCCCAGGAACCTTGATGTTTTTGTGCATGCAGCTGCTTTCTCACTCTTTCTCTCAACCTCGGGCAGGTCCCTTTGCTGGCCAGACACTGTCTGTCTGAAGTGTTTATCTGCCTCTGGGCAGTTTATGGGGAACCTGAACAGCACGGAGCATGAGGCAGAAAATCCCGGGAGAGCTTCGCTGTTGTGTGCTCAGCTGAGCAACAGCAAAACCCCTCACATTCATTTTGTACCCTTTACAATGTTATCCCTAGAAAAACTGGATGGAGCTAATGTGGTGTCTCTGAAACCTTATAACAGGTCATGATGACATGAGCAGCCCTGAAATTCCACCCATGCTGAGGGCAAGGAGGTGGATATTTTTATTTACAGCTAGCCTGTGACCTGATCCTGTGCAAGTATGCTTGTTAATGGGCCTGGTAGGAGTGGGATTACTCTCGTTACCCCAGTAAAGAGTGAGCCCACCAGCAGAATAAACATTGGCAGGATCAAGTAGCAGATGAGTCATCTTTTCCAAACAGAAAAAGCCAGTAAGACAGTAAATAAACATGTTAGTTAAATTAGCTATCACACACAAACTCCATATATATTTAAAACAACCTTGGGATAGCCACCGCTGCATACAAAAATGTCCTAGTCTCTCCTAACACAAGCATCTCCAGCTAACACCATCCCGAGGGACAGCAATGCCCCCAGCCAGGGGAATGCTCCTCCTGATCCAAACCATGTGCCAGCCCAGCAACGGGGGATAAACTAATTGAATCCAGAAAGATAAACGTCTGTAGGGTTAACTTCTGCTCTGCTTTGCTTCCTCTACAACCTGTTTGAAGTCCATGGGGTCGTACTAAGTAAATTAGAGGGAAATTGTGTTCACAGTGTCTCTGGTGTAAACATAACACTACCATATTCCCCCATGGGCATTTCACATAACTGTCAAGAATCAGTATAAAAAAATAACCATTAAATTAATAAAATAATATTTAAGCTGGTAACCCTTCCCTGAGGGTTTTAGAACATTTTTTTTTTTTAAACTTAATTTAAGTAGGTGAACATCTCCTGTGTAAACTGATCTTAACAGCGCAAGGATGAAGCAAAGCAGGGCAGGATGTCTCGCCAATCCAGAGCTCTTCTTTGTAATAAGCTTCTGCTGATTTTTTGAGACATCCTACAAAGGACCAAACAATAAACATCTGACAGGATCATGCCATGGTCAATTAGACCTCACCTCTGGGAAAGTTTTACCAATGTTCAGACCACATTTTTCTTGTTAAATTTTATCCTACTGCTCTTCACTGGCTCCATCACTGGCATCCTTTATGGCAAGGAACTGATCACATCAACTCTGTCTTTAACGGCCAGATTCAGTGTTCCCACTGGAACACTGGGAGGTCTCCCAGTTACTATAATGTGGGTACTGGTTTGGGCATCCTGGGCCTGTCCTCTAGTCAAAGCAGAAAGACCTGTTGTTGTAGGGAGATAGGAGGACAGCAGGGAACTGGTGTGCTTATCTCCAAGGACTTCTGATTTAGGGTCATTCTGGGCAACAGCTAGGGCCCGTGTTTCAGTGTGGCTGAAGAAGTTGATGTGTATAATGTGCTCGTTGGCTGTGGAAGTCGGAGATGTGTATGATATTTAGAGATATGTTCAGCACTGGGGAAAACGGAGCTGTGTGGTGAGTTTTGATGACCATGCCATCACTGCATAAGGATATTGTGCCTCTCAAAAGAGAGAGCTGTGGTTTTCGTATAAACTTTTGTAGTCCAAGATGTCAGCTTTGAAACTTTAATGAAGCAATTTTTGGGTGTCTCTTTTCCCCTCAGCACAGACTGTGCACAAGACACATTTTCCACCTTTTATTTAATTCTTAGAAGAAAACTGTGCACCTGACGATGATACTTGTTGAGATTCCCTCAGCTCCACCCTTATTTTGACAGCACTGTAAATGAATTACAGGACCAATTTTGGCTGTACCATTAGCCATTGGTCTTATTTTCATGGTGATTTTGACACTCTCTCTAGTATCTTCTTCAGAGCTCTGTATGGGCTGGGTGCCATGTGGTTTGACGGTGAGCTTTCCCATTGAAATCCATACAAGTCTAGCACACGGGCAATTTCACAGCATGGAAATGATGTTTCCAAAAATGTACAGTGTCGGTATCTTTTCCTTGGGCATGGGGCCCACTCGCTGCCTTCTGAGCTGAAAAACTTTCCAGTTGTAGCAGTGGCTTTATGCAACTTATTTAAAGAGCAGAGTCTCAGCTGCTGCAGATTTAATAGCTCCACTGATTTCTGTTTCCACCTGATAAAATTACAGCTCATTTGTTTGCTTGTTGGTTTCATTTAAGGTTTGAATGGTGCTGATGATCCTCACAAGATCCATTTCCTTATGTGTCTTTTGCCAAGACATGGGTGCTGAATTAAGTTGAGCTGTCATGTGGGAGCTCTTCATCTTAAATTAACAGTTAGGTGAAATCATGACAGTCTGTGGCAATGGCAGGAGGGTGACGGCCTTTGGTGGAGCTCTGGTCATCTGCCCCCTCAGTCCTCTTCCCTGTGCCACTGAAGAGCCAACACGATAATGAACATTCTCATCTGGGAATAAAAACCCAATATTGGAAATCAGTGCTGGGGTCAGCCATGGCTCTGATTTTTTTCTGACTATTTAGCAGGACAAAACACACCAGAGCAAAGCACAGGTACAATCTTACTGTCTTATTTTGTAGAACCACTCCGTATCTGCATAGGATTCTTCTCTACATGGTTTGATTTCAGCAGAGAAGGGCACAGCATGCACAGCAGTGGAGAATCAGACAGTGTCATTTTAATATGGAGTTTTAGCCGTGTTCCATTTCAGTAATATTTCACAGGAGGTTTCTATGACTGATAGGCACCATATAAATAAAATATACGATCATTTCAAAAGCATAACCTGTAGGTTGCTCTCTTATGCTGACTACAACGTTTGCTACTAACATTCTTCCTCAGCCATAAATACAATGAATCAATGAAGCTGCTGGACAGGGTGGTTTTAAAACCGGTCTATAAACTAAACATGTAAAAGAGGTATATAAAACATCAGGTAGAGTACATACATATACACACACATATATATGCCAGTTACTTACTCACTGTAACGTATTCACACGGTACAAAATATCAATTTCTTCCTTCTCAATCACATACTTTTAACAAATGTAAATAAATCACCAGTAAAAATAAATCAAGTGACTCAGTTGCCCATGTAGAGTGAACTGTGATATGCCCTGGTTGTCAGTAGGTGTCATGCAACACCACAGTTTTTAAACACCTGGCTTGCATAAAAATGTCCCTTAAACAGGATATTCACCTCCAAATGGGTTTTCTTGGTTTTTTTAAGGTCACAAATATTCTCGTTTGGGTGATGAACAAGTGTAACGTGAGCATCCACTAATGAGGAACTGCAACTAATTCCCATGTCTCTTTGTTTACTCAGTTGGTTGTGACTGGAAAAGCAGCAGTAGCCAACACAGCAGTGAGCTGTGTGGACAGGGTAGCAGACAAGAGGAGAGCTCTTACTGGAGAGTCTAAGCACAGAGGCAGCAAGCCTAATACCTGCTCACCTCTATATTACCTTTTCTTTCCCCTTTTCTCCCTGTGCCCCCAATAATCCAATAAAACCTCTTTTGTTTCTGTCATAGCTGCAAACACAACTCAATAATGTCATCATACACATCAGCTAGCTCAATTTTTCTCTAATCCAGTCAATAAAATGACCATGCTGTGCTCTCTGCTCCAATTTAAAATCGAGGATGATAGCCTGAAAGAAGTAAATCCTGGTTGACTGCTGATCAGGCCTTAGGGTATCATTCTCTTCGGTTGCTGTTTTCACAGCTAGGTCATATATACATTGAACCTTCAAATACAGCAGTGAAGCTAAACAAAGCGGGGAGCAAAAAAAAAATTGACCTTTACAGATTTTAGGCTGACTGGAGCCCTCAAGGAGCTCATCAGATGCCCCAGTCATGAGTCAAGTGAGTGCCTGGTAGGCAGGAGAGGGGGGTCAGTCATATGCCTGGCATCACATGTGCAAGTGACATAACAGAACACAGGGATTTACATTTCTGTGCCCCAAAAACCAGGTTGATCCACAGCCCTCAGAGGTTCAGAATGCCCTGAGACAAAGCATTAGATACAGTGGTTGAGACCAGACAGGTTATTTCCATTCCAGCTCCCTCTGGCTAATTCCTGATAACACGTTGAATGTCTATTGATCAGGCAGAAATTTTTCTATTTGCTTCTGCAATTGAAATCTCATTTGATTTGTTGGCATGAAGCCATCACTGTTTTTTAATATGAAGAGAATGATATTTTTTTTTCAACATCTATAAAGAAGAAAATTGTTGCAACTCGTATTTTGTTTTTTTTTTTTTTTTAAAAAATCTTTAATGCCAAAGCAGCTGGGGGAAGCAAGTCTGAATTTGTCAGACAGATAGATAGCCCTCGTTGTAGAGAAGTGTCTTGGAGTGTTCCGGTTAAAATTGGTTTTGATTTGCCAGAGTTAAGAGCTGTTGAGAATTGCACATGCAGTAAATGTTTTAACACTGATAATGCTGAGCTGGGAACTGGCAGAAGCTCGCTGCTGCCGGAGCTGAGGTCTGGGCAACTTTGCTGAGACATGGGATGTCAGAAGCTCCCCAGGGCTGTAAACCAAAGGGACCAGGTGGAGAGATCCTGAACACTAAATGAAGTGAACTGGAGCCAAAAAAGTGACAAAGTCCCCATGGGTATCTGACTTCTCAGACCTCTACTAAATCCAGCCCCAAGAATGGGTGAATTTTGCTTTTTTTCCTGTCACACTTACTAGGGGAGATGCCATGCTGGTGTCTCCAGTAAGGCAGCAAAGCACTCTGACAGCATATTGATTTTGCACAACGTAAGATACTTCATGGAAAGAGGGAGATTTACTGTGTGACTGATAGACAGAGAGGCAGGTAGCTGTGTAATCAGAGCAAATGGAGTCTACTAGCAGCATCTTATTTATGGTCGTTTATTGTGAAAACAGGGAGCACCCAAGAAGAACTGTTATTTTCTCTTTAAAAGCTCTTGGAACAGCTTCCCAGCACCACATGCACAATAGCAGTTAGTGAACTACTGGACTAAGTAACCTGGACTGATGATTTGTTAATGGGTAGGTATTACCAATAGCATATTTATTGAGCTACCACTTGAAGTATGGCCAAATCTTGACTCTAGCCAGAACCTCTGGGGTAGCTATAAACTGTGCAATGCCATGGCTGTACACTGCTCACACAACGACACCCCCTTCCCCAGAGAGTGTATTACCTCCTGTTTATGCTATTGTTTCTGGGTCCTGTATATGTCCACAGCATACCCATCTATAGGTCCAACACCTGGTGATGAGGAGGGAGAATACTTGGATAGTGGTAATGTAGTTGTCGGTAAGGTTGCTGATATAATCTATAGATTGAGAAAAGTGTGCAATTATGGAGGATTCAAACAGCTGGAATATACAGAGGTACAGAGGGAGGTGTGTATGTGTGAGAGGGAGTGAAAGGCAAAACTTAATTCATGTGATGTATTCAAATATAAGTCTGACAGATACACAACTTCCAGACATATTACAAGGCAGCAGAAGAGAAGGGTGGATATGCATTTACAGAGAAATCCAGTTCTCTAAGCAAGAGAAAATACGCAAATATAGCAAATAGCTTAGAGCAGCAGTACTAGAGGGGGCTGGTTTCTTATGGATTTGTGTCCTGGCTTGACTATACAGCATATAGTATATGCTCACAATAACATGTGAGCTCCAAATGACTATTTCTCATGACTGGGAACCTGACAGGGTTTTCTACCATCTAAGAAAGGGTTAGACAAAACTTCTGCTGAAACCTTTCCTTCAGTGGAGATGACAACATAGCTCTTTCCCCTACTTGGCTGCTGATTTTCATTAAATCTGCAGGGATACAGTACTTCTGAGATTGTCAAATATGGTTGAAATTAGTCAAGAGGCTGAAAATTTATTAGTTACACATAGATGTATATATACACACACACGTGCAGTGCGTGCTCTCAGAAGCATGGGTTCATAGGAAGCCAAGCTAAGAAGAATATGTTAAAAGCTCTCTGATCTCTAAGCTGCTCATTCCCAGTGTGAAACAAAAAAGCAGAATGTAGTTTATTAAAATATTTGTCAGTGTGTTCTTAATTTAAAATCTGGTTCTTTCTATAGGAGAGTAAAAGAGATGCCCCTCTCAAGAGCTGAACAAGAGGCAAATGTGTAACTGTTCATAGATTTGAAAGCTGGAGGACAATTATGCTCATTTAGTCCCATGTCCGATGTCATTCATGCCAAAGAATGTACAGGCAAGGTAGTTCCCACATGCATAAGGCACAATTCGTGCCATAAGTTCAGTAAATTTACCAGGAGGATGTTTGACACAACGATATATGACTAAAAGAACTTGGATGCTACAAACCAAGATCTTCTCCATCCTCATGAGGTTCTAAAGGATTTCATTCTGCAGTTCAGAGGCTGAAAATTTGGGACTGAGCATTTTACTAAGGCTCAGTTGGAAATGCAATATGCCACAGGTTAGGTCTGCAATGCAAAGCCACATTCAGCATTGAAGGAGGATGGGGATCCACCCAGGAATAAAGGGGAATTGAATCTCCTTCTCCACCCACCACACCAAGTGGCATACCATCCAAGCCTGCAAGCTGCAGCCCCATCGCTGCCCCCATTTAACCTGGTGCCATGTCAACTCCTGCTTAAAGGCTAGCCCTTTAGCAAGAAGCACAGTGCTCTATCCTGCTTCATTATTTTATAATTTTCTTTGCTCATGCCCTATTTACTGGGCTTGTAAAATGTGTATAGCCTACAAGTGGCAGAAAAAGTTTGATTGAAAATATAATTAAAAGAATTCTGTTCAACACAGATATGGAAAGTGTGAAAGGCATCAGCCATAATGACAATGCTGTTGGACATGCATAATTGAATGTCACTAAGCCACCCAACAGCATCCCATGTTATGTGGGTTTGATTTCTTTTTCCCAGATACTTCTGAACAGATTGGTGGGAGTCTGAGGGGAAGAAAACAGAGAGAATTATATTCTGACTTGCACCCTAGATGCTGAGCCTCACCTTCCACCAGCTCCCCAGCATGAGATAGATTGTTTCTCCCAATGCGTAGGTGTAGGAGAAATCGCATTTGTAATGTGGCATATAGGCTGTATTTCAATCTCTCTTTATGTTTATCAGTAGCATAAATCTCTTTTCTTACAGTGCAGAACATCTCTTGGAGGCAGGAACTCATTGACCACATGCTGCAGCAGTTGGAGAGGCATGCCTACTAATTACTGGCACTCTGCAGCACTTACATCAACATTTGCTGTTGCAAGTAATAATAATGAGCCACAGCATGGGTCGGATCAGACTACCAATAGCTTTCTTCCTACTTATTGTTTTTTACCCTAGTTTTCTTTTTTTTCACTTTCCAACTTTGCACCCTGATCACCCGCCTCACCCCTGGACCATGAACAGGCTTCAGGTCTGACAAAACTTCCAAGTTGGACCGAAGGAAAATGAAGGCACTAACCCTGTCTGGAAATTTGCCTGAGACAGAGATTTTCCCTGAGCTACCCTCTTGTATTTCAAAAAGTATATTAAAATTAATGTTCCCCAAGGTATGGCAGGCCTGATTGTGACAGCATGGGGTGGTGTTACAGAACAATTTTCCTATATCCAGTGATCAGGAAGGCTTTGTAGATTGTAGGCAAAGAAAGCTGGTTGTATGTCCATCCAGCTCTGAGGTGTAAGCCGTCTTCATTCGGACTAAAAGGATATCATGGGAACTGATGGCACACTGAGTTACCAGAGTGAATCACTGAGGTCCACCTAGATGAGTGGACATCCAATGCTTTAAAGCACTTGTGAATGTTAGAGAACAGAGGTTTTATATGGTTAGCTCTTTGTGGTGGCCTCCCGTTCCTCTCTTACATCTCTGCAAGTTCCTTGTAAGCAGGTAGTATCAGCAAAGGCTTGATACTACTGACTTCCAGACAGCTGCTGTGGGTGCTTCAGGACACCACACCAGCCCTCACCGCCCTTGTAACAGACATTTCCCTCCAGATCTTTCATAGGTTATTTCACACTGACTGACGTCTGAGGTCTAAGAGCTACCGCAAACGTGCTGGACTCGCTGTGTGTTGCTCTGGTTTGTGACAGTGTCACCTTGCCTGAAGCAGGGGACTGCACCAGCACGAAGAGCAGAGCACGATGGGTTCCTTCCTCCTTTTTTGTAAATTGTTCCTGTCCCTGGTCACTTTTCCACCCAAGTGATCTCAGAGAAGTCAGCTTTCCCTGTTTGCCAATGGGAGTAATTGCCAGTCCATCTGAGGTAAAGCCCAGCCAGCATCAGCTCAAGAAATCCCTGCCTCTTTCTGCAGTACATCAAGAAATTAGATGTAACATCAGGAAGTCCCACTCACATTGCCTTCTTGGGTTGGGCTATATCAAGAGTGACTCCCAAAGGGTGCTAAGCCCATACCCCAGATCCTCCCTCACCAGAAAGCTGCTTTCTTATTACTTTTCTTCCTGGTAGAATAAATCACCTTCTTCTTTCCATCCACAGCCCCCCTTAGTCCCTCCTTAGCCAAGTTAAAGCACACACCAGTCACAGAGACATTTTCAGTGACACATGCTTGACTCCTACAACAACTGCATGGAGAGGACTCACATGCCAGTGCGCAAAATGTACTTCAAAGCACACACATGCAACATGTGAAGCCTAAAGTTTAGCTGCTTTATTTTCTACTTTCTTCTTTCTTTCATATTTTGATTAATACTTCAGAAAGCACTACCAATACTGAACTAATTGGCAGTACCTTGACTAGGAAACTGTGTTTTCGAGCTTAAGAAGCTAGCATTGGTCATAACACATCAGCCTGAAGCCGTGTGTTGTCCAGTATCCTATTTCTGAGAAATAGCAAAGGAAGAGCACAGCCACATATACTGGTACTGCCACGAAATATCCTCCCTGCCTCCAGCAGCTCGGGGACTACACAGGCTGTGCAGGCAGTTTTTGCATGAATGATAATGTGATATATGCTCTCTATTTTTAGTCAGCCAGCACATATAAGAAGCTTCTAGGACTTTAGCCTACTCAAGTAGGAGGCAAAAAGATTTTTAGACATTATTTATTTCTATATATAGAGAGGAAAGTACTGTTTATTTCCCCCAATGTGTTCTTGTTTTCCTCTTATTCTCAAGGTTCTTCATGCTGGAAAAGTAAATATAGCTGTGAGTTAAACATACCTTTTTAGTTGAAACTGATATCAGGACTTACATAATTTTACTATTTTTTTCAGTATCAGTTGAGTCTAATTCTTTCAAAATAAAATATTTGTTAAATCAGAAGATGGTCAAATAACCAGGTAAACAGTGTTAGTTTGCTAGATGTTTTCCCAAATCAGAGGCAAAATTTTCCCAAACCAGTGCCAAAGATGAGTGTCAATAGGTACCAAAGAAAGTCTGTACAATGCACAACAGGAACTTTTAGTGGTCCTGCCAAATTTAGAAATCACGCTACAATCTTTGAGTGTCCTTTCCTGGCACTTATCTATTGAGTTGCTATATACATACATGCTATAGCATAGCTAAATTGCCTAATTCAAAGTATTACTCAGTCTTCAACTCCCACTGATCTCAGTGTTTACATTTCTGTGGAAAAAAAGAAACACCACAAAACAAAACAAGAAAAAGATTTGGCTATCTTTTCAGGAGTCTAGATGTGGAGACAGAAAAATAGATACTCAAATCCTGGCACCAGATGTCTGATGGCACGTTTGGAGAATTAGTAAGACTGGGTAGACAAGAAAAATGGAGAAGAAGGCTTCACCCAATATAATAGCAATGTATCTGCAAACAATTATTATGTCATTATAATTTCACAAACTACGTATTAACCATTACAGAAGTCTCTGTAAATGAAATGTTAACCACTGTATTCCAAATGCTTTATCACAAGAAACATTTTGTGACATCAGAAACTAGTTTTCCTTCCACTCAATTATCTCCATTAACTGGTAATGTATACTGAATCCCTGCCACACATTTCGTAATGCTGATCCTCATTAACTGAGTAAACAGAAATACAGCCTCATTGGCAAGGCGACTCAAGTGACCAGAAAGGAGAGATCACTCTGGCTGGAGATCATCCATCATCGGTCCCTGTGCCAGGCTATGAAGTTAGCATGTAATTAATAGGCACTTGGGGTGAGCAGGGCCACAGATGGAGGCTGGAGCAAGTGACACTTCCACAAAAGCCCACAGCCCAAGCCACAGCACCCTCCTCACATATGGCAGGGTGCAGAACTTTCCGTTATAGAAAGCATTTTAGGGCATCAGGTGGATTTCAGTCCTCTGAAAATCTGGAGCAATTTATAAAGCAAAACAACATAAACCTAAAAGGTGCAGAGCACACTAACACACAACCCGCTTTCGTTTTCTCCCATGCAGCAGTGCAAAATTGGGCAATTATCCTTCCCTTGAAAGACTTGAATTATAAATGACAATTCTAGATCTCTATAAATGGGTAATTCTCACACTGTCGTGTAGTGAGCCTGATGCTTATTAACTTTGACCTCATGTATCAAATGCTATCAAACCAAGGACCTGCTTCAGAAAAACATTTAAGCACATGCTTAGGTTTAAGTGATGCAGTGAAGTTGTTGGGAGTAAAGCTCATATTTAAATACTTTGCAAAGCAGGGGTGTCATTATGAGTTGAAAAGCAGCCCTGGACTCAGACTGCTCTGATTCCAGAGCGGTTACATCTGCTTCGTCTCACTCTGAACAGCCGAGCAGGGACCACAGCTGCGCAGAAACAGCCCCAGCCCCAAAATCCACCAACTTCAGTTCTCTCTTCCCTGTTCAGTATAATTGCATGAGCACAGCTTGAATCTCTTCTCACTTCTCCAAGTGTAAATCACAAGTAAATCCTCTGAGGAGGGGACTGAATAATGGAAACAGGGAGAGAGTGAGGCCAACCCTTCTCTCTGTAGGTACTCCCTAAAATCGCACCAGCAATGGAAAAACAATCCCTAGGAAAAAAAAAATAAAAAGGGAAAAGGTTTCTGTAAAACTGTCACGCACAACAGCTCAGGATTTCCTACTGTGCTTCTGTCATCGCCTTCTGATCACCCTTTAACTTTGTAGCTTATCTAATTCTTCCTGAGTTTGCTGAGCCCAGTTTTCCCCTGACAACACTTTAGTGTAAATCCACCAACTGTGGTTACACACGATTTACACCAGCAGGAGCAGGAAAGTGAAGAAATGGCCCCAGTGGCTCTTACCTTCCCACCACTGAGCATCTTTAACTCACAAAGACTGAGGATCACACCCGACAGCTTGTCCCTTGTGGATTGGGTTGTACAGGCGTGGAGTCCATTATGGGATTTATTAACGGAGAAGGTGGTGATGGCAGTGCTGTTCCTCCTGAAATTTGCATAAAATCTGTGCAGAAAGAGGGAGAAAAATTGTGAACATCTGGCTATACCCGTAGCCGGTACAGAATTCCATTACCGTGTTGGCACGAGCCTGTGAGCACGACGCTGCTAAATAATTCATTAAATTAGCAGAAGTTGCACGTGGAAGATGTACACTAATCTAACGCAGAGGAACACTGTTCTCTATGGCAGAACAAGCTTTACAAGAACAGGGTATTTACTACCTGATGTCGAACCAAAGCCTAGAAAGATGTTGTTCTTCCTCCAGTGAATTCAGTATGTGATAAAAGCTTGGAGGAGACTCATTGCCCGGTCCCATGGATGGTCATTCTGGATCACAAGGGACAAGGACAATCATGTGGCAGTCATGTCACTGTGCGGCAGAGGGACCCTGCCCAAGCACTGTCAAGACAGAAAATGCGATATACGCAGGATGAACACCAAGTGTGTCACTCACCTGGCGTAGCAGTTAACCCAGCATCGCTCTCTAGATGAAGAGCTCTCAGCCAGGCAAGACACGTGGCTTCTGCCTCCCTTGAACTCTTCCATTGCATGCGTGTATGTGTCTCCCAGTCTCTGGAGAAGAGCCATGAGGGTAGCACAGCGAAATTTGAGGATGAGGCTCAGTAAGGCATGCAGAACTCCCCAGACCCAGGTCCAGACCACCGAGAGCCCAAGGTGAGGTCCTTGGCTGTCTCAGAGGAGCTGGGAGCAAGGCCCAGGGCCAGGACTCCCACTGAGGTTCATCACATCTCCCCGTTCTCCATGCAAAATGAGAGGCATTTTCTCACGCTGTGCTATGGGATGGATGGCTTGATGCCTTGGTGTCTGCACAAGCAGTTCAGGTACTCACAGGATTAAGCCATAGAAGAATCTGCTTAAACAGCAGTGAGAGCATAACCAGAAATCAGCATCAGCTGGAGAGCCCAGAGAGAAGCAGCACAATGATGGTCACTTATTCATGATTAATTCAACTGTCTCTAATTTGCCTAACATACAGAATTTGCATTCAGTCTGAATTTACTATGTTAGTTTCTATAAAGCATGACATTGGCTCCCTGCAAAACCCATTTCTCATCTCATTGTAAGCTAAATATTTCCAGCCTTTTTTCTTTCCTTTTTTTTTCCTCTTTCTTTATTTTTAAGGCAATGAAATCAAGTACAGTTCCTCTCTATTGTTTTGCAAACAACTTCTGACTAGAAGAGCAAAGCTGTGTCAGATCTCCATATCACCTGAATGAATGCCATTCTCAAAAAGGACAGTGCTTTCATCTTAATTGCTAGCTAGCAACAAAAGTGTTGGAGTTCAGCACTTCAATATAAATCAATAATGGAAAAAAATGTAGCAATTTACTAGAAAAGAGTGTGTCTTTTATTGTGGATATTTTATAATGTTGCAAAGGTAGGGGAATTACAGAGCCTTCTTGCTCTGCTAGCACAATATTTATAAATCCCTATTGTGCCAGTTTCCATCATTTTAAACTTTTTTTATATTCCTGAGTAATTTGCAAACAGTGTTCTGTTTTCTGATAAACACTGAAATAGATACCTTGCAATACCCAGTACTTGTGAGTTTACAAATGAGCTGTACAAAACACTTGTAATTTAAAACTTATTTTTTAAAAAACACACACAGCTCTGAGACTGCAGAGATATAAAGTATCACCCCGAATAGGCACATGATTCATTGCAATACATTTAATGTCAGGATTTTCATTATTTAAGAGGAAACCTGGCCAGTGTGGCTGGCCCCACTCCAATGGGGACTACAGTTCCCAAACTCACCCCCCCATAATCATGTAGCCTGATCTAGTGGCCACTCAGGCCTGTGCGATGATCACAATGCTAGAAAGGGGACTAGTGGTTGAAATATCCATCCTTTCCTTAAAAGAGCTTAATCTCATAGACCAGGGGAGAAATGGAAGGTCTATTTGGTATCTATTCAGAAGCAGAGGTGCCTAAGACCTTGGACACTGGTGGCTGTCACCTTTCCAAAGAGAGAACTTTCTATCATAGGGAATTAAACTGAGAATTGCTTAAAAAAAAAACCCAATCTCTCATTAAATAGGATTAGTATATCTTGTTATTAAGGTTGAATCTTTCTGGCAAAAAGGCCAAGACTTTAAAGAAAACCATCCTATTCTATAAGTCCATGGTGATTGAGTGTTTTAAATGTATATACACAAGCCAGTGTGAACCACTCACATTACCATTTGAAGTTGACATCCAAAGTTCTCCAGCAGCTGGTCCCTGTATCCAATTAGTTTTCTTGACAGGACTTGAATATTAAGTTGTTGTGGGTTTTAATTAAATATTGAAGAATTATGGTGACACGGTATGACAGCCTACTGCAAAATAATTTACAATATCCTGTTACATTGTTATTTTAAAACAATTTTCCTAGCATGTTTAATCTTCTTAAAACCTGCTGCTAAACGAAATTACTGTATTTTGCTATATATCAAATAATGATAAATGGCATCTTGCATTTACATGTGCCTTCCGTATCCAAGGAGCATAGTACTAGCTCCTTACCTGCCTCCCTCCTCTCCTTAAAGAGAAAAACATTGCTTTCCATCATTGAGATGCCTGAGCCTTTTAGAACAGAACCTCAAGGGGGTCATTTATATTTTAAAAACTGGGCTCACACTGAACATGTGCTATTACCATCAAAGGCAGAGAGGTCAAGATGGATATTACAAATCTCTACAAACCTTCTTTGTCTAGCAGCTCGGGTCAAAAAGTGCCATTTCACGTGTCTGATGTTTTGATGCAGTTTGTGCATTGGTTGATAAATGTATCACAAAATCCACCATTCGACAGCAATTAGGTGTGTAATAAAATCGTCTGGATCCTGTCTTCCCTTTCAGCTGCAAAAACCTACAGAGCATGGTGAAATTACTTGAGTAAGTGCAACCCAGAGCGGATTTACCTGGCAAGTGCCAGTAACAGCAGGTATTGTGTCAGCCTCGTCTGGAAATACCTATAGAGCTGGGCTGATGCTTCTTTTCAGGTTTTTATGCAGTGCCCATCCCCTCATTAGCCAAGCAGTGATCCACAGTGCTTATCCTTTCACACGCCCTGAGATCATGTATTTAAAATAGACCTTCATGATACCGACATTTGAATATCACTGGCTCTCTGAATGACACTAGAATCGAATTTTTTGATCAGCTTGCTTTGAACTAAACCAGAGGAGGAACAGAAGATCTCTGAGCACACCGTATATTTTTCAAAGGTTAGAAAGATCTTTTTTCCAGCATGAGCAGGAAAAAATGCAGAGTTAATTTTGACAGCCCAGACACTGCTGCCATTGTGCAGGCAGAAACTTGAACTTTCCAGCTGTCTTGCTGGCTCAACACTCCATTAGATGTTTGAAAGGGAAGAATACATGCTGGAAATTTTCTTTGGAGGAATAGCTGAAGGGCAGAATGTTAGACTGCTTTCATAAACAACATTCTGGAAGCCACATCATCATCATCATCATTATTATTATTATCATTATTATTATTATTTCTGTTCTTCCCTTTATAATCTTGAGCTTCCAGGGACATAACAACACACTGCTGTTTCTCAGAACCATAAGCATGGCAAAGGAAATTTGGGCCAGCACCATCAACAGTAGTAGCTAAAAGCACACAGCACTGGTGCCATCTTTAAGCTTTATGAGGGCTACAGTATGTGGATGGCTTGGCTCTCTCCCTTCTCCCCAGACCATGAGGAGCAGGGAATGCCCAGGCAATGTCAGCCTGCTTCCCCCACTGGAAGGAAAGCATTTCAGCAACAGATGCGGTGAAAGGAATTAATTGTCGGCAGTGGGATCTTATCTTCTCCACCTGCAGAAACCTATTCAGTTTCTACAGTGATGTTTAGTACCTGCCTTGGTAGTGCATCCCCTCATCTTATGTGCTGCCTGCAGAGCCAGGGCCACATGAGTCCATACCTAGTGCCTGGCTGAGACCCACCTCCCAGCTGGTGTACTTACAGGCATGGACTTGAGCAGAGCTCTGGTACTTAAAAAGATCCCCATAGAGTAACAGACCTTTGTGCAATCCTACCATCACACAGGTAGAACCAGGCTGCCTATGGACAGGTCCAAAGTTTTCTCTCTGGAAGGTATCCCCAGCTCAGTTTTTGGGACCTGGTGGTAATGTGGATAATGTGAGGGCAAGCTGTCTGCAGGTTTTAACAGCCTTGCTAAGCACACAGGTCGTGAGTGGCAGAATTCAATTACTGTCTAATTTTGGATTGACAAGACAGACATTGCTTGCTACCGCCAAACTGAGCAGCGCCTTGCTAACCTGCAACCTGAAAACAGACAAGGCAGAGGTGCCTGTGGGCCGCCCTGAATGTCACTGCAGAAGTCCTGCTCAGTGTTAGTCTTATCTGGTAAGATGTAAGGGACATCTGTCTTCTAAAGAAAAAGTTATCAGCAAACCCAATATCCAGCTGCAAACACAACAATAAAAAGTTGGATCAGGATGTAGGAAGTAACAATAGCATAAATTTAAAAGAAAAAAAAAAGAAATTTAACACCTTCCTTTCATAGCCTTTCTGCTGAGCCTCATAGAGTTCCCCAGGCACATAATTAATTTTCTTTGGTATGTTGCTTCGAAGCATCTTCCCAGAGCATGTTCCTCCATGGCACGCCTGCAGAGAGGCCATCCATGCTGGTGGCAGTCCTCCATACAGCATAGGTGACACCTTCATACTGGCACAAAGGAAAGAAGTTTTACTCTCCCTACGTTCCCTTAATCTTTCAAACTAAATGACTAGAATTGCTGCCATGGAAGTGCTTTGGGGAGCCCATGTGACGAAATCTTTAAAAGCATAAAGGGAACTATTAGTTTTTATGAATCCCAAAAGGCTATTCTGAGAGTTGCCCAAAGGGAACACACGAGCAATACTTGAGAAGAAATATGATTTTTCAATAAGGTATAAAATATTTACTATCTTCCAGTGATGGGCACTGAATGATTTGTGGGTATTACTTTGACAGCGCAGTGTTTAAGGATGCATTTCACCCTACATAGGCAATCATCAGAGCAGTATATCATAACTTAAAATTCTCCTGCCAGTACAGATTTTGACTGCATCTGAAAACAAATGCACATGTAACTCACCATGTACAACTTACATTAAACCTGTGCAATTTTTAAATACGTGCATATATGTCATATATACTTCCTGTTGGGCAAAACTCACAGCTGATATGTTTTGTTGCTCAAGCAACTCAGTCTTTGTTGCTCAAGAAACTCGGTATTGCTCAATCAAGGTTCTATTTTACATCACACACAGGAAATTTAGATGCCTTTCCCGTTATATACTTAGAAAGTAAGTGACAAATAAAAACTTCCTCCATAGTCAGAACAGAGGAAAAGGTAGCCCTAGGGATAATTCACCTTCTTTGTCTTAGATCTTGTCTTTGGGTAGGAGGAGTTGTTCTCTGAAGGTGCCCACCTCTCACTGTGTGTCACTGATGAGTTGCTTAGCCCAGAGACCACAGAAAGGAAGAAAAATTAATGTCTACTGGTAAAGCAGACATATTAGAGTTTTGCATTTATTTAAAAATATTTTCTCAGAGTTCTTGATCAGCATCTTTATAGCTTGTTGATCTGTGCAAAACTCCCAAGAACAGTGGAGTCTTTGCTCCACTGGTTTTAGTTCATTTACACTCGAGCCCAGTGGGCTCTATTTTCAATTCTGACTTCCTCTGAACTCAAACTGAGCTGGAGGGCTGTGGATATCATTGTTCAGTATACAAGAGCATTCAAAGCCCAAAGCTTTTAATGATTTCAGAGCAAGGAAGGTAAATACCTTCAGTTTCTCACTTTTTTTTCCCCAGTATTATATTTATTTTCAAATTGGTTTGAAACAGAAAATCCAAACAGAAACTTCACATTTGCAGCAAGGATGTAATGTATATGTGCATACAAACTCCAGGCCACTCAAGTGATGTTATTCTTCTGAATGCATTGCCCAGTAGTAGCGCTGAACCTCTGGAAGCCTAATTACAGAACTTTGGATTATTAGAGGACTGAAGCCCGCAAGATCAGGCTCACCCAAACCTGACACATAGCCACCTCTTATCTGTTTTGCGGTAGCATTTAGCAGTGCATAGCAAGATAACCCAACTAAATTAGGACAAGAAGCAGAAAAGGAATCGTGCTGCCAAGAGGAGCTCCGGGGAGACTGTCAGCAGGCAGATTGCAGCTACCCGAGCTGTAACCGGGCCAGGGAGTGGGGGGAGCTGCTGGCAGTGGCACCGTAGTGGCTGCACTGTTCCAGCCATCTGAAGGAACTAAAACCTGGTTCATCTCTTACACCTCCTATTAAACTGCACAGCCCCCTTATAACTGGTTTGGGTGGGAGTAAAGGGTCAGTGCTGTAGTTTGCCAAGGGCCAGATGTAGGCTGTGACCTGGGTGCATCCTACGCAGGGGATGACCCAACTGACCCCACCTGGCTGTGTGCTCTGAAGGGAGGACTTAAAGCTCCAGGAAGCAATCTGCAGCTATTACGGGTGCTATTACTTTTCCAGTGCTTGCTTGCTTTATGGAGCTGTCTGGGGTCATTAGGAAGTTTCTGGGTTGTATGAGACTTTTAAACTCTTGGGGTACCTATGAATAAACTGAGCTACATGAAATCATAGCCTAAAGGAAATTAAGAGTCTGAGTCTAATACTGGATGCATGCCTGAAAAAATCTATGAGTGCACCAGCAAGCTTAGATGCCCTCCCTTCATACCAAATTCCTAGTGAGTCTTTTGTTGCTTTTTATCATTTTCTGTTGCTCAGCTTCAGCCTGAGAGGATTTAAAACGACCACAGCAGAGGCACCTGAGCTAGCAGGGCTAGAAAACATCAGTCTCAACCTCTTAAATATGAAAAGGCTTCAAGCCATTCTGTAACAACCCTTTGGTGGCTGCTCAGAGCAGCAGAGAAAGCACTAGCAGGAACGTGAGGTTGGCTCAGGAATGCAATCGTTTAGGCATCCCACGGCACAGCAGAATACAGATTAATATTAATGAGAAAGCTCCCTCTGCTGAACTTCTCATCGGCACTAATTTCTCAGCCAGTCCATGTTCTGAGAGCCTGAAACCACACACAGTCCACATGAAGAGGGATTCTGGCGTGTCACAGGGCTCAGAAGCTTGGGCCCCAAACCCAGCCCCTCTAGGGGGGTCCCCTTGGTCTTCGCTTGTGGAGCAGTCATTCCCTGTCAATGCTAACTTGGTGCATGAGGGCTTGCACATGGCTTCTGCAGTTGGCTGGAACCTGTTGCCTGCCAAGCAGTGACCCACTTCAGTAATTTACTCCTGCATCACTAGTGTCATAAATCTGGCTTAAGGTAGCCAGCTTGTACCCCAGAGGTTCACTCAACCCCTCAAATAATAGAGCTGACCACAAGAAGTCAGACTTTTCCTCCAAGTCTGGTGTTTACTTCCCAAAGACTACCAAATGGAGTTCACAATGTGGTGGATCATTCAAATGATTCACATCTTTGGCCCAATATATCTTAAAGATTGCTTAAAGCCCTCAGTAAAATCTGTATTCAGTAACTTTGCTCTCCTCCTGCAACTCTCTAAAACTAGAGCAAATTTTATCTGTGGAGGAGACAGAACTGGTCAGGCCGCGGCTGTGGAATGAGCTCCCTCAAGACTTAAGGTCCTTGTTTCTCTAACCTTGCCTTCTCTAAAATAAATACAGAGCAACATGTGCATTTTTCAAAGAAAACAAAGACAAACAAAACCAAAAGTGATAAAGCTGTACCAAAATAAGACATTCCAGGGCACACACTTCTCTCTAGAGGAGGGGAGAAGAGTAAATATCACATGATAGATATTAAGCACATCACTTAGGGCATCAGTGCAAGGCATTCAGGTACTGTTAAGATGATTAATTTATGCAGGTTAAAAATTTGAATTCTGAGTTATTCGACCAACTTGTTGAATGGCAGGTGTGACACTTTAACTTCTTCCTTAAAACCACCTTTGAATTGGAAAGCTGCAATGTCCTCCCTTTCTGTAGGGAAGATCGAGGGAGATACTAACATCTAAGACAGACATGACTACCAAAAAAATTAGCAGGAATCATAGTAAAAATAAAAATAAGTGATGCCTGAATACATATAATTTATTTTTTGGAAGTCAGTACAGCTTTTATAAACAAGTGGGTAAAGGGCATCTGGTCAGTAACGGCTTCCTTGCCAAAGGGTTTTGTGCATGAATTTTTTTTGCATGGTTTCACTGAACACTCAACAAGTTAATGGCCAAGGAAGTAAAGTAACAATCATTTCTCGTACAGAAAACCCCTGAGATGAAAATGGTTAAAAGTGGCTCCAGTATTGTGTATGTTTGTCTTGTTCTTATACTTTTCATTGTACAAACATCTTCATTCTTCCCCACACACACAAGGATGCCAAGCTACATAACCCTTTGATCTGACTGTTTGCCATTTTATCCAGCTATTTACCCCTTTCAGCACCTTTCATTAATCGCCAATAAAGGATCATCATCAGAGTAAGAAACAAAGTTGGGAATGAGTTTGAATCTCTTTTTTCTCAATTTTCTTCCCACTGGGCTTTAGCTCCTCCTCATTAAATGGCAGTTGCTCTACTTCCCTACCTTACTAATGTGATGTGAAAGACTGAGAGGTGCCTTGACTTTGCCATAATGAGGGACAGTAGGCACCCTATTTATAGAGAGGGCAGAAAAAAATGTATTGTAGGAATACAGACATGGTCTGTCGCTGGTTTTATGAAAGATAAAGAACAGAACTCACTTCAGCAGAATGCTTTAATGACTCCCAAGTTGAGAGCAGGGTAAAAAAATGCTACCTGGAAGCATAGCAGTGTGCAATAACACAGCGACAATGAATCTCTTTTTTTTCAATATGATCATCTGTGTTTCTGTTGACATAGCCCTGTAAGCTGTGTTCCTGTGAAGTAATGGAAGAAAGCCCTGGGTTACAATTTTCAGAGAAACCCAGTCGTGACTTGATATGGCTTATATCATGCCACTACTAGCATTAGCAGCCCAGAAGGGAAAAAAAGGAGCCCTTCAAAAAGTTATTTAAGAGAGGTCTGCAGGGAAATGGAACCCATATGAGCTCTGGTCTAGTTTAAGGACTATCTCTGCTAGCAAGGGTTAAACAATTTTCTTCAGCAATGTAAGGTAGACAAAACCTGCCATGATTCCTTTAGCTGAAAATAGACATCTAGTATCTTTTGAGATGCTTTTGGGTACCCAGGACAGCCACAGGAGGATCCCAGATGAGGTTCCAAGTTTCCAGGGGACCATCACTTTTGGAGGGTCAGTCACAGAGATGGGGGTACTGAGGTGACCTGCGGTGGCACAATGAACTGCACTCAGTGTTTTACAGCCACAGAGTGATTCAAGTCAGATCGAGCTGCTTTGGGTTTTGACCCCTGAGGACCAGAATGCCGGCAGAGGCCTGCCCCACTGGTCAGCACGGATGGGACCTTTGGCCTTTGCAGTGACAGAGAGAGCTCTTCTGGTAGTTGTGAATCACTACCCACTGACAAAGCCCTTCCGTTTCACAGAGTTGATAATCTTTTCTTTTCAAAGCTGCACTGTGAGCTACTTTTCTACACTGTAAACCAGATGCCTTTTATCTCAAGCCCAGTGTCTCTGTGAAAAAATAACAATATACATGGCTGTACTTTGGGCTACAGCACCCCTGAGGTGCAGCCGCCTTGCAAGGAGTGAGCTCCAGAAACCAAGGGAGAATCAAGGCCAAGGTGCAAACAGTGCAAGAGCCATTTCTGTTGGACAGTCTTCAGCATTGATTTTTTTTTTCCTATTTTTACCTGATTTATTGTGGTTTTATGTAAAGGGCTCAGAAAATCACTAGTAGATAAGTGCCCTGGAAATACAAATATAAAATACTTATGTTCCTATTTTTCAAATTATGTCTTGCAAGCTGAGTCTTGTGGCCACAAGAAAGGTACATCACATAGGTTACTAAGTGCATGCAGGGGAAACTGAAGTGAAGCTGAGGTCCTCTGAGAAAAGCCTGTGATAAAAAGAGAACGGCTAAGAACCTCCTGGAAAGCTGTAAATATAATTAAAACATGGAAAGGAGAATGTCAAATGGATTAAGGTTAATGGTTCACGGACTGCCACAGCTTACTCATGAAGAACATTAATGGTTTTATCAGAAAGGAGTGGAAAAGGAGACAATGCACCGATCTGCCTCACTTCTGAAGCAATCTACAGAGCTCTGGCTACTGGCCTCAAAGACATCTCTCAACCAGGTCAGGAATGGCCACCTGAAGACTATGGTATATTAAGGTGAGGGGGAAACAGGGGCCTGCAACCTGAAATCTGATTGAACCTCACCTAGTTTACAGTCTGATCCAAAAGAAAATGTTGCAGGAAGCTTGGGCTGACTTGAAATATTATCTCTTTCAGCTCCCTCAGAGCATCTCTTTCAGCTCCCTCCTGCATTATTTGGCAGTGTCTTTTGATACTGCTGTTCTTCTCCCAGTGATTTCAGATGCAGCTGGCTTTCCTCCAGGCAATGCTGGCTGGGGAGCTGGGGGAGAGGCCACTGAGGAGGAAAAGACCTTGTTGTATGTGCTGTGCATGGAGAGGAAATCCAAGCAGCGTTCACATCATGTGGAGGGAGGTGGGAAAGAGGGGACGGGCCCATACACTGAGGAGCTGGATAAGAAATGGAAATCCCAAATCCGGCACGGAATGTGAAATAAACCCCTAAAACGGTAATAGCTTGAGAAATGATTCGGAAGTGTAAACGTTCTGGTTTCTTTGGGGAATTAGTAACACAAAAGTCAGTCTGATTTTGCTCAGCAGAAGAGAAACAATACCTAGCTGACAAGATAGCTCCAAGTACAGGAGATGACTAGTTAGATTACTCCGAACAAAGGCGGCTGCCGTGACAGCAAAGTTTCCTTTCTTGTGTCTCACACTCTTAACAGATGTTTACTGAGAGCACTTTTTTCCATTCCCTCTTTTCAAAAATCTAGTTCAAAGGGGTTAGGAATTCATGACCATCAACATAACAAAAGAAGCAATAAACTTATGCATATCAAGGCTGATGTGTCAAAAGCTCCAAAGACCCAGGCAAGCAATGCAGTGATGTTCTATCGTACAAATAAGATGCTGTGATCCATCTCAATAAATTCTTTTTATTACATAGTCAGAGTGTCTCCAAAAACACACCTTCTGAAGATCTGGCTTCTCTAATAGAGGAAGACTTCCCTTATGAAGAGAGGTGTCTGTTTTACAGGTACTCCAAATGTTATTTATCATTTGGACATTTTTGTTTTAGCAGTACCATTCCTATTGTAGTTTTGCTTGCCATAGTGTCAATTCTATCACAATAAGTAAGCAGATAATTATTTGTATTTATTTTTTGTGCTCAAATGTAGCACCATCTCTGTAAAGATAGACAGCCTTTTTGTCTCAGCTTTTCAGTTGTGGAAACAGAGACACCTTCACCTTCATGAAGGTTAGACCAGTATTTTCAAAGTGACCACAGGTAGTCCACATCTCTCTCTGAGATGAGTTAGTTTATCTTGTTTTTCTCTATTGCCACATTTTGGTCAATTTTAACTGTTCTACCATCACACACTAGCTTCACATCAAAGATGGCAGCAAAAGATATGCTTCCTGATTGGTTACCCTCCAAAATTGTTTTCTATTTTTAAAGGAGTGGGATCAAGAAAAGACAAGGACTTACAGTAAAGGAAAGGTGAATATGTTTGTTCATCACTGTACACTTTAAAACCTGAATAGAGATTAGGAAGAACGGCAACTGTCTGCTACAGCCACAGAGACTAGTGAGGGTCACAAATTTCCTCAGGTTTGGGATGAAAAATCAAATTATATTTATAGACTTGCTGTTGTTTTGGAAGCTGATTGTGGCTGCCATCATGCGAAACAGAAGACCCCATATTTTCGGTTGAGTATTATCAAAAGTGACAAATGTGTTTCAAGAAGAGAAGTCACCTCTGATACCATCATCCAAGCTTTTGAATTCAATCTACAAACTCATGGGCAAGCAGCACAACTTTTGTCCATGCTGCAGGCATAACAATTGCCATAGCAAGTGGTGTTCTGCACCATGGACTTGCTTCAACTTCTGAAACTTCTCTGTAATGCCAAGAAATCACCTGAGAGGTACAGTTGTGAGACAGCTAGAAGATCATTAAAGCAAGGTCCACACCCGTAAAAAAGAAGATGCTTCTTTTGCCATATTTCATGAAATGCTGTTTGTTGGACAGCAACTTGTGTCCTACAAGTGCCATCTGCCCCATTGCCCAATATCAGCTGCTGTGCACACAGTTTGACCAAGAAAGGGTTACTCATTGGTTTCTGGGTGCAAATTTACCCCCCTCAGTGCTCAGTATAAGAGACATAATAATGTCCATTGACATAACCCCATACTAAGAGGTGAGGATGATTTGACCCAGCCATCTTACATGGATTAAAGCAGAGAAATTAATCTCCGGCAGTGTTCTTCCATCCATCCAGACACTAAGGTACTTAACCGACTCTAGTTGCAGTGATTAGTTTAGCTATGAACACTAAGGCATGCAGACAGAAATATGATACGACCGAGACTTTGGACTTAAGCCAGTCAGTCATAAAGGCAGGGGAGTTAGAAAGTATTTTCCAAGCGAGGAGGCACACATACATCTGGATAAGTTAGTGTAAGCAGGAGAGGATGGGCAGATAGCCACAGCTTCTGAGGCACACATGCATTATTTTAAAGTAGTTTTCCTTCAGTATGTCTGTCACACCCAAGTTTATTATCTTCACATAAAACTCATTCCTTTCACAGAACTGGTTTCTAGTCGTCTCTTTCTAAATTATATGGGATTCTCTAGAGCAGTTTTACTGTTTGGGAAAGGCACTATAATCATCTGGAGTAACAAGGCCAATTCACACAGAAATACTTCTCACAGATCAGTATTAAGATGGTAATATGCCTTAGGCTCAGTATTCCTGTGTCTGGGCATTCTGAATTTCACTGGAGAGATTTATTCTCAAGAGCTAAATAAATGCTTGTCTGTATGGGAGGCTCGGTAGCCACATAAATTTGGCAGGTTATTGCCCTTTTGTGCCACTGCGCTTGTGCAGTGCCCTTATCAGCAAACAGCATTTATACACCTTTGCACCTGCTTTGAGATCTCAGGATACAAATCAGAGATGGAAGAAAACCAAAATGGCAATTCAATATCATGGTAAACAGGGCTGCTAAATTCCTCTGGCAGTGGCCTCTTGCACATTGTTTGGGTATGTCCACTTTGGTCTGAATGGCTGAAAAATTACGTGAGAAAGAGAAATAGGGGATAAAAGACTGAAGAAACCTTTTGAGAGTATGAGCTGTCTTTTAGTATTGCAGCTATTTAGCTAGTGACCCTCGTCAGCTGGCCACCCTCTCCCAAGGTACCACCAGACATGTCCTGTGGGTCCAGAGTCATCATGACTCACAACCTGACTGAAGACGCACAGCCCGGGTTCAGGTCCTGGAGGTGTTTGTCTTAGAGAAGCAGACAAAGGTTTAATACGGCAAATTGACTTCAGAGATCCCCATTTCCCTCTTCTGCCTGTATGCTTACCCTCTTCCCTCCAGCTGTCTCCAAGGTAATCCAACCTGGTACTGCCAGCTTGCTTTTGCTCTTATTTTTTGGGTTGTCCTTGACTGAACTAGATTCTAGTAGAAAAATGTCAGGTTTTATATTGTTGAACATTTCTTAGTGTGATACGGAAACCTGCTGAACCAACTAGAGGCCAAATCGTCCCGTTACATATGGGCCTCTTCTGCTTCAGGCAGGTGAGTAATCGCTTTGGGCATGTTTCTGTCACTTGGAAAGAGCAGTGTGCCGAGCAGCCGGGAGCTCGCTGGGCTTGGCCTCCAACTCCCATCCCAGCCCGCCCATCCCCACCGCGGGCATCTGGAGGAAGGTGTCTCTCCAAGTGTCCCAGCTTTGCCTCAGCCCATATTTGCAGACTCATGGTCTGCAAGAGAAGCCAGGCTAGCCATGAGGCCATATTGGGTTGCCGTTGGCATGCCGAGCAGACATCTCCGCTAGCCAGCAAGCCCGCTGGCTCCAGGCACGTTGGGGAGTGCAGCTGGGCAGCAATGATGAGCAGAGCAACTGCCAACAGTTTTTAACTTGTCTTGAGCATGCTGTGTTCTCCTCTGGTTTGGAAATCATGTTGAATCACATTGTCCTTCATGAAGCTCATACACGTGCCAAAACAGTGTACCTGCATATGCTCTTTGGAGTAAGTAGATCCCCCGTATGGTGTTAGAAATCATGGTGTGAGATAAATGGGAAGGAAAAGTTCCTGCTCTGCCCTTTACTTGCAAGCCCAGAAGATAAAGGGGTAACCAGGAATATAATGCAAAATGTCCCTCTTGTGGTCTTGACAACAGAGAAAAATACTTTTACTTAAACACTGTAAGAGGCCAGAGAGGAGGTGAAGAAGAAGGAGAAGGCAGAGGAGGAGAGCTGTGCTGGAACAGGCAGCAAAGAGCCCTGAAACCCCACAGCAGCTCCTGCCACCCCTCTGGGGCTGTGCTATGCTCACCAGCCCTGCTCAGAGCTTGCCCTCCCAGCACAGCTACGCCAACGTATCTCCATTTATACTTCTCACCCCTGGGTAAAGGCTGAGGAGGCATTGTATTCAGTCTCGTCACAGGGCAAGCAAAAGTGTTAATCCATCACTGCCACACAGTATCACCAGCTTTCTGATGTTGCCTGATTTTAAAACAAGACTTAAAGCATTTCTGACCTGAACCATCAATTATTACCGTGCTCTGCTCAGTGGCCTTCCTCAAACGTTTCTGCAGCACCTGCAGATGGTTTCCATATACCGCAGCCACTGTTGGGCCACAGGTTAACTCAGACACTCTCCTTCCCTCTTTGCAGTCAGTTCACTTGCTTTCTAACTGCTATCACAGCAATTACATTTTTTCCCCTTTGACTTATCAGCCCCTGTCCTTTCCCACCTAATAGATCTGTGTGCCTGTCTGAAGCTTTCAATAATAGGAAGTGGGAATCCCAACCAGCCCTAAATATCATCTCAAGACATACAATTTGTAGAGCTCTCAGTTGCTTCACTGGGAAGCTTTCATGGTCAATTAAAGTAAGGATTGTCAAGACATCTACTTTCAAAGTCCAGAAAATTGTTTCCTTTGGCACTTTTTAAAGAATACAATTTTTAGAAAGACTATGACTTGTACAACAGAAAAAAGTTGGCTCTTTTCTTCAGACGTTTACTCATGATAGGGAAGTTGGTTTTCTGTCACATTATTTCCCATTCAGACAATCAGTGGATATTTGTGAAAATCCCAGAAGTTGTGGGAGGGATGACTACTCATCTGAGAACACCTGCTGAGTGCATATTTTTTGCAATTATTTTTTAAATTGTCCAAGGTCCCTACAACTCCCAGTGCATCTATATAAAGCAGATAGGGGCTGACAGAGGCTTATTCTGAATTATCACTTGGCTATCTTTGCAAATCTGGCCAACCACCGAAACCCAGAGAATTGCAGTGATTTCCCAAGATCATTTATAGTATGTGTAGCAAAAGCTCCTTCTGACACCCAGCCCATTATCCTAATTAGAGAAATCAAAGCATTTCTTGGTTTGGGTTCTGGGGGACTGTTGATTACTAATGTTCGATGTTCATCATTTCAGTCAGTAGAAACAATACCCTGAAACAGAGATGACCAACAATTTTCAAAGCAATAGAAAAGTGTAGATACCATCAACAGATGAGATTAGAGAGACGTGGTCTGTATTGCATTTATAACTGGCCTGCATTACAATGAACATGTGCAGTTTAATGCAGTTAAAGATAATCTGTATCGCTTGCTAAACACATTCCATCAGTTTTACATTTATGCAGCTAAAGGCAAATGTTTAAACATTTGGTTAATGCACCATATGTCTAAAATGTTTTAGTTCCATCTGACATTTTTAAAATATTTTTATTTCAGTGGTAGCTCACTGAGTAAATTCATTTCTTCTAGAACCGAGTATCCCGTGCTCCTTTTTGCCATAGCATTCCTAGACCTGTCTGCCATGATGTCTTAATTTTTTGGCTCACTAATCTAATTTAATCTAATGTAATTGGTTTGGCAGCTCTATTAACTTTTTTCTTTTTTGCATGTAGGTGCTAAATGAGGCAGAATGTGTGCATGGTATGTGAGGCTGCCTTTTTGCACTTGCCCATTTTAAAGCATGATTGCAATTTTCTGGACAGGGGCAACAAAAGTGGGACAACACAGCCCCTCGTGCAACCCACCTGGCAGCAAATGAAGCATCCTTCATGGTAGATTAGCAGCAAAGCCTGCTGGCAAGCAACGGCACAGCGCAGATCAGGATCAACTTTGACTAATGTGCATGAAAACTGTACCTCAATAAGAAAACCTTCCACAGCCAAATACAGAGACAATACAGGGGCAAGAGTCTGTCTTGCTTCATCCAGGGGAATTTAGGTTTGATAGTTGTTGGGAACCTTCATTAATGCAGACTGTGCTTTGGGCTCCTCGTCACATCGGGCCAAAATATCCGAGCAGATATTGTTGCTTCAGTTTTTCCATTTGATGACTGCTTCTTCACACGTAGCTAGCACTCTGCTTCCCAAAAAGTTGTAGCTCTCTGGCAATTCTGTACTGAGGGCAATAGTGCAACAAGTTTTTCACTGAGACACAAAAGCCATTATAAAAAATATCTAAGCAGCAAGTCAGCCCAAATGTTTAATGAAGTGAGATTCAAACATAGCTTAATAAATTTTCTTCAAAACTTTCTTCACAGACACATTCTGCCTGCTTCTGAAAGAAAATCTTCCAGTTTTCTGTCTGGATCAATCTTGAAAATTAAAATTGTCAGGAAACCCAAGTAAGTTTTTATTGCTGAATCTTCATCGTGCAACATTGCAAAGAAGATTTATTAGTGTGGTGCTAAAATCAGAGCTGGTGCTCTGACTGCAGTGATAGCAAAACAAATCCTCTGCTGATGTAACTTAGTTTAGGTCCTGGGTGCCACGCCAAAAGTATACTTCACCTGATGCCACAATCAGGTTGCTCCAAGTGGTAGATTAATTTAGATTCAATGGATTTATGTCAAGAGAGAATTTAGCCTAATATTCCTCACTCTGGCTTCTACCTAGGGAAATATTCTAAGAGGAATTTTAAGTGCGTTTTGACTGATTTTATTTATCGAATTCCAATAGAAGACCTTGCTGGAGAAAGGAGAAGGTCAGCTTTTCCTCAGCACAATCCAATTTAGATGACTGTCAGAACAACAGCAGGTGCTTCTGAAAAACCAATGATAGATATTTTTCAGAACTTAGGGACAATTTCTTTTTCATGGATGGTGAGGCACCATTCAGTCATGACGGGGTGTAATTTCCAAAACTACGTCTTTGCCTCTGTGGGCATCAACATCGGTTTCCCCAGTGTCAGTGGAAAGAGATATAAGATAGAGGTTTGCATGGCTGCAGATTCAGGCCACAAAGGGTGTGCAGGACTTTAAGAGCAGTTTACACAGATTTCTGAGAGGGAAGGCAAACAGTAGGTTTAATCAGGTCTGCCTTGGTTGGAGAAAGAGGCTGGACAACTTCTTGGTCTGAACTCCCCAGCAGACCTCTCTGTGCAGCACAGGCTGCTTTGCTGTCATCTCCTCTCGAACAGATCCTGCCCCCTTGGCAAAGGAGTAAAGTTGTGTACTTCTTCCCTCTGCAAGACACTGCTTTATACAAATGCCAGCAAATGAATTCTGATAAAGTAATCAATCAGAATGAAAGCCCTGTGTACTAAAAGGTGATGTGAAATTATTGCCTAACCTATTAAAGGAATAAGCCTGCTGTAGCCCAATTACACCTTCACTATATACAATGAAATAGCTCTCAAGCAATTCCTCAACAAAGGAATAAACCTGTCATGAAAGAAAAATTTATTGTTCATCAAGGCTATGTATTCAGGAAGTAATACTTCTCTCAGGGTCATGCTGGTAGTAACTCAGCATGAGATTAAAGGAAATTAGAGGGAGTCTTCATTGCATCTTACATTTTTCCTTTGTTGAGCTACCAAATGTCTGTCTGAATCCCTAAATTTCAGCAGCAAAGGATTATTCAGTGGAAAACAAAAGTTTAAATTGATTAATACAAAGAATAACAAAGTATATATGTACCATTTTTGAATTTGCGAGAACTTTCTTCCTGGAAATAATCTTCTTAAGAGTTATATCAGCTAAAAACCAGAGGAACTACACTGATTTTTTTTTTTTTTTTTTTTAAAATCTCCTGATTTACACCAGTGTAGCTGAGAGTGGAGTCTGGGCTGTTGTCAATATGAAGTATTCAGACTCAAGATTCCTGTATCCATCTATAATTCTGTTTGTAGTCTAACAAAGAAATTGTGAGGTGAAATAGTTCTAATGATTTTCAGCGTTAAGAAGAATTCCCCTATCAATCTTTGCAAAAAAAGACATACTAAAATAGAAAGGGTCATATCACAGGTTCTCGGTTAGCTGAGCAGCAAGTAAAATTCACAGGGAGAAAAGGTCGTGAAACAGGCTTAAATATTGATTGGATGCCCAGTCTCATTCTGAAAAGTTTAAGCTGTATATTCCCATGAGCTTCAATTGCTAAAACCTTTTCTAACAGTTCTTCCAGGCTATGCAGGCAACAGTATCTCTCACTAACTACTTATCTAATCAAGCTGTAATTAGCATGGTTTTCTTTAGAGAAAAATTAAAAAATGACCCAATGCTATATTATAGAAGATACACATTTGGTGAAAGGAAGAAATACAAGAGATTTAAGAGCTGCCATTTACAAAATGAGTGATGCTTTTCCCATCAAGGGTTTTTGTGAAGATCGGTGGAACAATTGCTCCAGATAAATATGATTCCTGAATCATTTAACAATCATTTAAAGGAGAGCAGGTTCTGCTCCTGAGCAATTAGAGGTATGATCAGAAATCACAGAGCTGCTGAGCAGGGAAAGTGAAGCTAGTTATAATTCTGCTCTTCCACAATGGGGTGAAGAATTGCCATATAATTAAGCTTCCTCAAGCTTTTATGGAAATATTTATGAAATGAGAACACCTTTTAAATAAATTACTGGCCTATTTATTATTCTAAAAATGTTGCATTGACAAAATGTTCACCCTGACTTGATCGTTAAACTTGTTTGTGAGTCAGGCTCAGCAAACAGTCAAAAGCTAAAATGCTGAACGCTACAAGCACAGGACATTTTCAGTCTGTGCCGACTACATGACCACATCAACTCAGGCAGGAGAGACAAAACATACTGGGATCACAGCAAGCGGAATGGGGAAAACGTGCCTCCCCATCATTGTCTTCCCTTACCCTGCCTACACAAAGGCTGTCAAATAAACACTGTCTGAATTACGAGTCCCCTTTTTTCAGAGAGAATATTGCAGAACCGCAGGGCTACAGGCAAGCAAGGCAGGTCAATAGACACAATAAAGTCTTGGAAACATTCTCCTAGGAGAAGAAATTGCAATGATTGGAGTTATTTACCTGAAAGTCCCAGTTCATGAATAGGAACCAGTTAGCTTAGGATGGCTGCAGTAGTTTCTGACCTCCAGATGTTGGCTCTGTCTTCTTGTAAGATCACATTCGTGCAGCAGTGCTGTCAGAGATGTTTGTAGAGGTAGCGCTGAGCCCCATGGTGCAGGTCGGCTGGAGCAGGGGACCACCAGGGTCAGCTCCCTTCTGGGCTGAGAAGTGAAGACCTTAGGGAAAGCAGAAGGCACGTTTGTGCTCTTCCTGTCTAAAGGCACAAGCTGGAGGCAGGAATGGAGGTGGTAAGAAGGGAATAGCAATGAAATTAAACACTAAACCAACTCAAATACAACAGAAAACTCCTTCCTGACAAATGAATCTATGCAGTGGACCTTGATGCTGCAGGGCATGAATACTGCTTTGCTGAAGTCGGTGTAAGTGAAAATTGCTACAGTTTTTACTCTTACTAAAAAGAGTAATAATCTTTCTCATGTTTACTTTTAAATCTTACTTCACTGCTGAAGCCTGTCTGTAATGAGTAGGATGTGTAAAGCAGTAGCTCTCATTAATGGAGGGCTTCTGGCACCTTCTTTTAAAAGGAGAAGAATGGGGCACTTCCAGAAGCACTGTCAGATCTGTCCTGCTGCACTGCCCTCTGTGCTCGTTGCCCGCCCCATGGGGCTGCAGCCCCAGGGTGGTCCCCAGAGTCCCTCTGCTCGGGGTCACAGTGAAAAGATGAAGCAATGGTCATGGGCTGCAGCAAGGGAAACTCCAACCCTGCACAAGGAAAGAAGGTTTCCCAGGGGGAGCAAGGCCCCAGAGAGGCAGTGCCACCTCCATCTTTGGAGGTATTCAAAACCAGACTGGACGAGGCTCTGAGCAACCTGCAGTAAGTTATCCCTGCTTTGAGCAGGAGGCTGGAGGAGCTGGTCTCTCCTGTCACACGTATCTGATGGTCTCGTGCATTTTACCACAGAGCCAGGTTAAACTTTAATACCTCAATATTAGTGAGACTTGTCCTGTGAGATGCTGGAGGGAAAGACAGAAAATTGATTCCACATAGAAATGACAGTGTGGACTAGTCCTGGGCTTTGTCTGTGGGAGAAGAGCCAGTGCTGGATGCCACCAGCTCTCTGTAGACCCTGGAGGAAGGAAAGCATCAGTGTGTGACAGCACTGAGGATGTCTATCTCGATAGCTTGATTCTTGACTTGCTAATGGATCTACTTTAGAGAGAAGGGAGTTAAATAGAGATTAATCTTTGTATTCTTAGGGAAATGAGAAAGAAATGTAGAACGACCTTTTGCCAATTCGCTGATACACTTTCCTCACTATGTCTGGTAAAAGGCAATAATAATCGCCCTACAGAGACTCAAGGAAAGTCATCAGCGTACATTGTTCCCATTTGATTTTTCATCATTTCTGTCTATCTCCTGCCACAAATCATCTGAACAGTAATATTAAAAAATAACTTAGAAACCAGGGGGGAAAAAAAGAGATTGGTACCAAAAATAATAACAAAGTCAAATGTTCTTGTGCTTCTGCTAGATGAAGTGCATCAAATTCAGATTTAACAAAAAAGTAATCAAAGATAAGAATATAAGTCATAAAAACCAGCAGGTACAGTAATAAGGAAGACAGAGAAATCTTGCAGCACAGGGTGATGGCTGTTGCAAAAAAATCCCACACCAAACAAACAGGAAAAGCTAAGGAAAGGATGAAATGAAGACTGCACAAGGACTTGAGGTAAATAATGGAACATTCTTTCAAATATATAAAGAAGAAAAGGTCAACAAAGGAGTCGTTAGGGTCTCCCAGAGATAGAAGAGCAGAGACCAGATGCCAGAAAGGGTAGGCATTACTGAAAAATTAAATGAACTTTTTGCTTCACTGTTCATGAGGGAGGAGGATGAACTGCTGCCAAAGAGAGAAATGTACTTTCCTGAGTGAGAAAAATGAAACACAAAAAAGAGCTTGAGATCAAAGAATACAAAGTGATAAAGCAATTAGATTCTGAGAACATTTCTGAGGGGCTGAACAGGTCTCTTCCCACTCATGGGGAAGAGCACAGCAAGGAGCCCCTTAAACTGAGTCAGCTTGGGTTTACTGAATGTAAATAATTTCTGATCAAACCAATTGCTTTCTATGATAAAATAACTGGATTTGTGGGCAAGGGGAGATCAGTAGACATCACTTATGTCAACTTAAAAAAGGCTTTTGCAAGTGTCTCCTACAACATTCTTGTATTTGTGTTCAGACCCTATGGTCTGGATGAGTGGACAACCAGGTGGGTAAAAATTGGTTGGAGGGCTCAGAGGGGAGTGGTTAATGGGTTGTACCCTGTTCAGAGTCTGGAAATGACAGGCTCTGGAGAGTCCTGGCAGACAGCTCGCTGCCCACACATCAGGAGTGTGCCCTGGCAGGGGAGAAGGCTAACAGCATCCTGGGCTGTGCTAGAGGGAGCACAGCCAGGAGTTTGAGGGAAAGGATTACCCTCCTGCTCAGCGCATGTTGGACCACATCTAGACACTGTCCTTTTGAGCCCCCCAGTACAAGAAAGACAGCGAAAAATTGAGAAAAAATGTTAGTACTGGCATACTAGATTTGTCCAGCCTGAAGAAGAGGTGGCTTCAGGTGGAACTGATAGTAGCCTGCCAGGACCTACGAGGAGGTCATCAAGAATATGCCCAAGCTCTTCACAGTGATGCACAGTGGGAGGATAAGAGACACCAGATATAAACTGTGTGTCAGGAAAAACCTTTTCTCTGTGAGGACAGTCAGGTATTGGAACAGGTTACTTGTGCAGTTTCCCTCCTGGGAAGTTTTCAAGACTAAACTGGATAAAACCCTGAGCAACCTGATCTGATCTTACATTTGGTCTTTCTTTAGGGTGAGTTTGGACCAGAGACCTTCTGAGGTCCCTTTCAGCCTGAATTATCCTGCAATCCTATGATCTGTGGGGTTCGAAGAGGAGCCAGCTGAGGAAAGGGAAATGGAAGGCCCCATTACACCTTTGGAAACTTAGGCATGCTACAGAATAAAACCCTTGAGAGTCTCTGGCAAGAGAAATAGCTGCAATGGCAATTAAAGCAAAGATTAGGAACAGAGATTAACCAGCAAGAGAATAAAAAAGGAGCATAAAGTAGCAAGGGTAAAGTCTGCAGTTCAAGGCAGAAAAGTTGCTTACACCAGCACTGTCCTTGGTTTGCTGTGTAGATTTGGAGAAGTCTCAGGGAAAATTCTTCCAGTGGCTAAAGCCATGCTGTTTCCTGCCTGGCTGATATAAAAATATGGAAAACCAACAACCCAGCCATGGGAATACCTACTAAAATGGAGGCAGCTTTCCTGGAGCCAAGGGCGTAATGATGATGACTGTGCTGAAGATGCACAGACATGTTCACAGTCATATTCTCGCCAATAGAGACCTGTGGTGCAAGCCTGGACTTGTCTGAGAACAATTTTGCTGCCTCTGGAGAAACCATGCAGAGAACATCACCAGCAGGAGCAGCCACCAGAGCAAGAACCACTCAGAAAACTTCCACCATTTCTACCACAGTTTTCTTTATCCTGATTTAAATGCCTGTTTGCCATGGAGGGCTAGTAAATGCTAACATACCAACTCTGCCTCTGGAAATCCCTGAGAAACCCAAGTTTCTGAAGGCTGGAAAAGTATCCTAAAAGTATTACTGCTTTTCTGGCCCATTTGTATGGGGGACTGGGCTGGATAGACTTTTTCCTGTTATCTTTTGTAATCTTTTTTTTCCAAGTGATTTTTATTTCTATCCATAAAATGGGGGAGAAAACCTTTATTCCACTAATGCAAGGACTTTGTCAGACTATACTCGCTATAATAAGGGGCTGTTAGATCTTCAGATAAATGCAGATCATGAAAAACCATGTGTTCTTATCCTTGTAAATAATTACAATTTAAAATGCCATAAAAAGAAGTCAATAAACCCATTCCCAGGAGATCAGCAAATAGCATTGTCCAAAGATTATAACTCAAGATTGGGGTCATTCTCAATAGATAGCTGTCTCATTTCCCTTTCAAAGAAATGGCCATATATCACACTGCAACTCATCACAAAAGTGTAATAAAAAATACACATTCATTAACCTGCAGAAAGGAAACGGGAAAGGATAAAACATGCTGATGAAACAAAAATAAGTCAGTCTAACCAACACAGGAGATTGCAAGGAGCTCCAAATGGTCTAAACCAAACTGGGTAATTGGGCAGGAGCATACTAGATGAAACTCAGCCTACACATGTGGTTTGCAGGAAACAGTTTAAAACTACTTGTAAACATTTATGGGCTCTGAATTAGTTGTAACCTCCAAGGAAAAAGATAAAGGCATTATTGTGGACAGCTCAATGAAGACATGTCTTCAACATGCAGCAGCAATCAAAAAAAAAAAAAAAAAGAATAAAAAGCTAGGGAATATTGAGCAGGGAACAGACAGAGAAAAATACAGAACACTGGAATCAATGAGACATCCTCAGCCTTGCCAAGTCAACAGACACTTTTTTTGTATGCTACCTCTCTGAAATCCACAGCCCAAAGTGCCTTGCAAACCAAAGAATCCCAATAGTAGAATTAAATAATAACAAGGGGTGATAAATTTGATTCTCTGTTCACAAATTGAGTAAAGAGCAAAGGGTTGAAATGAAGTTTGGATGAGGGCTGCAGACCTTCACGACTGATAGGGAATTTCTATCTAGAGAAGATCAGAGACAGAGGAGAAGAAGAGCAAGAAAGCAAATAAAAATACAGGCCTGTTCTGAATGCTGGATGGGAAGCACTGTGAGTGGATGGCTAGGTTTGATTGTGGGTAGACGTTCCCATACATAGGAAAAAATCTATATATCATGGATTATCAGAGGAATCATACTCACTGGTTCAGTGGTTGCAGGGTTGGACCTCAAGTGGGGTAGCAAGGGTTCAGAGTCAGCTGTTTCAACTTTCTGTGCCCATTTTGCACATCTCCAGTTTTGTCTCGTTTTTTCACCTTTGGCTATATATTACATAGGTTACAAACCATTTCTTTGTGTTTTCTGTATGTTTCTGCAGAATGGGAAAAACACAGGGTATTAGTTGGGAAACAAATATGCAGAACAATGCCAAGAAGCTCAGAGCACGATGGCTAGACATCTAATCTGTCAGGGCCAGGTCATATGTATGCAGTTTCACAGCAATATTAGTAGAGTTGATACACAGAATCAAAAGGAGGAAAAGAATGTAAGGATACTACTGAGGTAACAAACAGTAGTACTAACAGAAAGCCTGAGTTAAGGAGTTTTGAAGAAAATTAATTAAAAGTAGCTAAACCTCAGATGAATGAAGGCCCAGGCAGAGTAATGAGGCTGAGTCCTACTGGAGTGGTTCACAATCAAACTTTTAAAGGTGGAAAGGAACCACTATCCCCATCACAGAGATGAAGAAAATAAGAAGAGAGGAGTTAAAGATCATCCATAAAGTCGTAGAGTCAGGCATTAGTATATGGAGGAATCAAATTCAGCTTTGCAATGACCTACCAACAGACTATGCTGCTGAAAATTCACTGAAATATTCTACTATTAGAAACACCATTAACGTGCTCCGAAAGTTTCCAGGTAGAAGTGAGCTACAAAAAGTAAAAAGGTGAATAAGGAAAGAAAAAAATGTCCTGAAAATGGCATTGACTTGGGTCGTCTCATTTCAAATAAAGATATAGCAGAAACAGAACTGATCAAGAAAGAATAAGTAGGTTGAATTGGCACTGCTCCGCTTTTGGGTTGCAACCCCAAGAATGGGTACAGAAGTCAATGAAAGAGGGGAAGCTGAAGAAGAACTGGCATTGTAATATGCTAAGAGCTTAACTTCTGTCTGAGGCCACTTCACTCACCCTTTGCCTGCACACCCTGCCTTCCAGGTCAAGCAGCCACTGCCAATCTCTCAAAGCGCACACTCGGGTTCACTACATAAGCTTGGCATTAATGTCATGGATATACATTTTACTCTTGTATGCAGTGTAAATTTAAATGTGCCCAGGAACATCTTTTTGTTTTAAGTAAGGAATTTCAATTTGAGAAGGTCGCATGGAATTAAATTAAAGATCAGCATGGGCAGACTTTTGAAAGGAAAAATAAATTAGATATTGAAGGTGGATTTATTCTGTACCTTTTAATAACTGAAAAAAAGCTGAAAAAAAACCCAACCCCAAAAAGAAAAATCTTTCTACTGAGTGAAAACCTATTTTTAATTGACAACTGGATCAAAAAAAAAACCCCAGTTTTTTACTTATTTTATTTAGCAAATTGTCTCTTTTGAAAGAGTGAAATGAAGGTGGGGAGCAGGGGGATGAAGAAGTTGGGAAGGAGAGTGATCATTCTTTCTTAAAGAAAGAAGTTCCAGTCTAAATTTGACTTTGTGTAACACATAAATGACCTTGTCTCTTTTAAAGAGGTGAACAAGGAAAAAAAAATAAAAATCAAAAGGAGTCCTCTTAAGTAAACACTTGGCTTCCTGTCAAAAGGGACAAAAGGGAGATGGTAGAAACTGAAATAACATGACTGGTTTTCCTCTCACTTAAAAAAAAAAAGAAGCAAATGTAAAATATCATTTTAAAAATTAAAAATGACATAAAATCATTTGAGGAGGTCCTATTTCATCATAAGGTGTCAACTTGGTCACAGCCATGCAGGTCACTGTCTGGAACAAGAGTTGAGGAAAAACTCACATGTCCCTTTTCCTGCAGTCAGATTCACATTTGCACAAAAGAGTAGTAAAGCAATATGTGGGTGGTTGGAAACAGGACAGTCAACAGCATCAAAGGCAGGCAGGACATTTGGGACATATTGTGCCACTTCAGCAGCCTCTAACATGGATGCTGAGTCCCTGATCCAGTGGCGCAAAGTTATCGCAGGCCCATTGTTCACTATATCCACCCTCTGGAGCACGCCAGCCAGGTCCACCTTCCATACCACTTGCACACCAGCAGAACCCACATCTCCTTTGGGCCCCACGCAATGCACCTGAGACCCTAAGAGAGAATTCATATTTTTGGTTGTTTTTTTTTTTTCTCAGACACCCAGTGGGGCCTGTACCACAGCCACCAAGGCTCCACTTTGCAGTGTGAAAGAGAAAGCATGTGTTGCCTGCCTTGCACCACAGCACAAGGGCATCTGGTACGGTTTTGGGTGAAGACTCGATTTCCCAACTTAGCATATGCCACTAACTATTGCTATGGTCGACTTGCCAGCTTCCACATTCGGAGAAGCAAGTCAGTCCCAGAAAGAGCACCCAGGTCCCCCACCTATTTTTCAAAAGAAGTTTCAGGTAACTGGACTCTTTTAGATGCTATGGACTGACAACATCTATCTCATCGTCATATTGAAACCACCATACCTGGTCCCAAGGCTTCCCTGAACAGCTGTCTCATATTAGCTGTGACACACTTTTTGTTTAAAAATAACCTAAGAAATAAATGAATAAATTATTAATCTTGTTGGTCAATTGCACAGGGGATCTGGAGTCTGTAATACACTATTGTCCAATATTTTTTTCAGAATAAAATTTAAAGGTAAACCCAACTCTTAGAACCACATATCCTAAGGTTTCTTAGTGCTGTTTTTTTCATAATGTCTGTGTATTGTAACCAGGACAAACAATGTGCCACTTCAGTTTGTTTCCCCCTCTCTGCCCTGTTGTTTTTCAGTGGAAAATGTCCTGTTCTACATTTACAATGCTACAGCATTGTAAATACTGGTTATAACTTGCTGCAGGAAACATCCTGGCAAGAGGACATCAGAAGGGGATGTTACTTCTCTGAAGCATTTAGAAATTAATCTGCTGCTCCCAGTATGCCTGTGCGAGCAGGACAAGCAAGTCAAGTCCCTTTTGCTCATGTCTGGGCCTGTATTAATATACTTTACCCCTCGGGGATTCATGTAAAGAATAAGAGCAATAAATGGCTGACTTACTAAGCAGATTCCAGACCAGATGGAGTTAAAGCAACTCTACATGGCTGCACCTGGTCAAGAAGACATCCTCCCAGGAGAGGAATGTACTCTGAATATGGCAGTTTATGGTTACCACTCCTAGTATTTATGTGCTCCTCTTCTCTCATATTGTCCTTGATAGCTTCCTTCTTTTACACTCTACTCCCATTTCAGAAACTGAAAGCACTCCAAAGAATCAACTGCTTAGGACCACTATAGAAATAAGAAATATTTCTGGAAATCACATACAAGATTTTCCTGCAGAAATCTGGGTTTGGTAAAGTTTTGCTGCTTCTCAATTATGCAGTAAAAGACTACCAAACACAAGGAGGCCAAAAGATTGCCCAAGGTCACAACAGGAATCAGTATCTCAGGTTGAGTGGAGCGTACAAACATGTGAGCTCTGATTTTCGTCATCTAGCTATTGGACAACACTCTTTATTTCCAGCTACTATTGATTTACACCCTTCTACCCTCAGAATCCAGCTGGCATTTTGTTAATTCAATATCCAATAGCTCATAATGATCCTGCTAAAGATAGACTGCTACGGGGCAGTCAAACTCCATGAAATGATTGCTTTAAAGTGTGATCAGGAAGTCATTTTTCTTACACAGTCTGATATATAACTCCTCAATCTGAAGAAAGTTTTTGCTCAGCTAAGTTTTATGTAGATCTAGTAAAAAAATTTCCAGTGGAAGAGCTTTCTGGCAGAAATTGCTGAATAAATTCAAACTGGATGGATTTTAGGAATGATTTTTACATATTTTTTTAATTTTCAATGGGATGCTATTGAGATTTTCCATTTTGATAAGATGGAAATTCTTTCCCCTAAAAAGGAAGGAAGGAAAGAAAGAAAAAAATTGCTTAGGAGGCATGACTATCAGGAAGATCTCCTTAAAAGAGAGGCTAATAAAAAAAGAAGGAATTTTATCACATTGTTCATTTTCCAGATTCCTCGGGTGACACAACATGTCAACCACCATCACTCACATTATTTGCCATGACAGATCCCGCTTGACACAGTGAGTCACAGTCGCCCAGGGCATGTGACTGGCAGCCATTCATGTAGTCAGGCTGGTAAAGCACTGGTTCTTCTTTACACCTACCTACTGTCCACATGCAAAAGCTGTGGTCGCACGTGCAGCCAGCTGCTCTTGGTCTGTTTGCAGATTCAGCGAGAGCAATAACAAGGCACAGAGAGTCCTTTTCAGCACTCCTATTTCTTTCCAATTCTCTCTGCAAAATGACTATATATTTCCATTAAAACATCAAAATTTCTTTCTAGGTGTAAGATCAACTCTGCATAAGATAAAGAAATAAAAACTGTATAAACAATCTTAGCATTCAAAAGCCTTTCCAAGCCAATTGCAGTATAAGGAATTCAGTGTAAATTTGTGCTGACCTTGGATACAAAATCGTCTCTTTCTGCCAATAATTTGCGTAGTGGATATTGCTTTTGAGTCAGGAATACAGTAAATTGCAGTCTGAAGGTTTTAAAGGATGAAAGGAGAGTGGAGACTGAGTCTCAGCTCAGAGAGACCTGCATAAGCCATGAGGACATCAACAGAGTCAGCAGAATTTCCTTCCTCGAGTGAGGAGATAATTACACTGTTTTTCAGGAGTAAATGCCTTTGCGTTTATTCATGTGTGTTAATCCATCCACATGGTCTGTCTGGAAGCTCATAAAGTACATAGGGCAGTACCTAGGGCAGAGAAGACAGAAAACGGCTGTTCAAACTACACCTGCTGCCCTGACATCCAAATGCCTTCCCATCAACCTAGGCACACCTTTCTGCTTAGGTCGGGGGTGGTGTGGAGTCAAGCATCTCACTCCACATGCTTGGGAACCAGCAGCCAGATCCAGAAGCAGCCCGTGTGAAAGCAGAATGGAAAGGAGAAGAAACATGCTTTCTGGCATCTGCACCAAAAGGTTTTGCTCAGACTGCTCTCTAAAATCTGCATAGGCCCTCAACATGCCATTGGGACTTCTGCAATCCAGCCAGCTGCAAGGACAGTGCCTCAGCACAGGGAGAGCAGGGCTGTCTCCCTCTGCCAGCAGCAGCCTCTTCCTTGGAGGATCTTCCTCCAACCATGAGCAAGGTACTGAATAGTCCTCATCCTCCCTGCTTTTGTCAAGTGCTTTCCTCTTTCTTCCTCACCTTCGTGTTACATCAACTCCTCAGGTTGTCTGCAACATCTTCTCTACCCCTTCAAACCCCCATATCAAATGGGTCCATAGTCCTACCAATAAGACACTTCTTGGGTAATTCCAGAATACTGAAAGTTAGGGCAGGGCACCTTGCATATGCTGAGCACCACTGACCTATGAGCAAAGGATCCTCTGGCATGGTGGGACTGAATGCATCTGAAAGTTGCAGTCCTATACCTTCAAAGCATCGCTCTTCATCACAACTTGTCATATGCACCACTCATATCTTTAGTGAGTTACTCTCTGCTCAGACTGTTCACTCTCAGTGTAATATCAAACCAGCACAGGTATTTCGTCTTCCTGGTTGATATCAAAGAGCATAAATTGTGTTTGCTATTTCTCCGTCTCTTTTCAACACATACAACTATTTAGTGAGCTGTTCACACTACATGATCTTATCTAGTTCAGTAGTAATAAACATCATCTCATGTTTGTAGAACACCTTTGTCCCATAGGATCTGAAACTACTTAACAGAATTGTACTGTTTTCCTGGATAGACTCATTTTTATTCAATAAGATCATAATGTGCCTTGTACAGTCAGAGATTTTTTAAGTGAATCTTTAGATGTGTCAGCCCTCGCCCAAGAGAATTTCAGTAAATATGCCTAGATCATTGATTCATGCAATTCTGGACCTCTTCCACTTTATTCTGAAAAGTCAATATTTTTGAAGGATTTGGTATAGGAATGTTAGTACAGTACATTGGTAAAGACAGCTCTTCTTCTGAGGGCATATGAATGCTAGCACCAGAAAAACATTGTAAATATTAAGAGAATATTGCTCATGACAGAGGCGTAGATGAAGCAAAATGAGGCCCTGACTAGGCAGATGCGTTATTTATTGGGGGGGCACTTCCAACAGCAAGGAAGGGTTTCCTGCTACACGGCATGACACCAGAGATGTCAACAAACGCAGCGTGGTTTACAAACCCCTCTTGACTTGCTGCCTGAAGGTGTATTCCACTACCTTTCCCAAATCCTAAGTGATGAAAGCGTGGGAGCACATGGCACTGTGGAGCACCACAGGGGAAAGGGTCGAATGAGGTTTCAGAGGAAACATGGCAATGGAGTCTCACCTCTGTTCGTGACATGTTGCACTGCAGATGTCAACAGAGCACTTGCACTTGATGGTGCTTTTGTCTTCCCACACGCTCAGAAAGGAACCACGGTCAGCGATCTGTCCCCTCTGCTGCCCGGGGCTGTCGCTGTCATCCCTCTTCTCCTCATCTGCACAGTGGAGGAAAAAAACCTGCCTACTGTGGTGACATGAAGGGCTTTGAGACGATGTGGTGTAAAGCACTGGGTAAATGTAAATGACAGGCAGGTCACTAAGAGTAAAGAGCATTTGACCTTTCTTCCTCTGTTTGCACAGGGGGTGGGAGGGGAGGGGGTGGCATCGAGGTAGAGATGAGCTATTTCTGTTGATATTATCGGTGCTGATCATTCTTCCAGATGAGATGAGAACAAAGGACTCAAACATACACATCTGCCCCAAATATAGTAAATAGGCCACTTTGCAATGTCTTTGTAGCCATAGGACTGCGGCCAAGTGACACGCTGCCTCCTGAGACCCTGCCCTATGGCCAATATTGGCAGCGTAGGCAGGCTGCTGACACTCTGCCTTTGACCAGTATCGACAGCATAGACAGACTGCTGACACCCTGCCCTCTGCTCAGCTTCAGTGGGCAGGATACTGCCCACATTATTCATCCAAGGGATGCTTCTCTCATCTCACTACCATTGGTGGAGCCAAGGGATGGCGCATCTCTTCAAAAGGTGTTTGCATCCTTGGGTGTTGCTGCCAGATGATGGGAGACCAAGTGTCCCTGGCAGTGCACAGGAGCCATGGCATTGCTTACGATCCTGTGCTTGCTATCAGTGATTGGTTGAGTCACCGTATGGGCATGCTGTTGCTCATCTTTCCTACCTGCTCAATAAAGCTTTGTTTTATAAAGTGTCATCAGATTCCACTGCTGTTTGGGCCTCAACAAGTTAGTGTGAAACAGTTAAAAATCTTAGAGCAGAGTGAGGGTTTTGGATGAAGACACAAAAACAAGGATGAAAAGGTTTATATGCAAGCAGGAGACGATTTAGTACTTCCAAGCACCCAGTTGATACTGCAAAATGACCTCAACAACATGTGTTCAGCTCCTGGTAGAGTCAGAATAGTTCAGCTTCCTTCAATAATTTAAAAACAAGCAAACAAACAAACCAACCCTCCTTTCCATAGTACCCTGTAGCCTGGTTCTTCAAAATATCCCTGGAAAATGAGGACCCTAGAGCTGCCCCTAGAGAGAAGAAATCCTGCAACACATCTTGTAACAGGAGACATTTGCTGGGGAGTCCCCTGATCTGAACTTCCTAATCCTGGTGCACGTGATCCTCACCGTCTGTCGAGCACGACAAAATGCTAAGTCAGTTGGATTCCCTTAATTGATTGCAGTGGGGTTTGCAGGTCGAGTTTGCTGGGAACTCCTTGGAAATCCTCAGAGAGCAAAAGGCAGTAAGTGCTCAGTGGTAGAGAGGAGGGAGACACTTGTGAATGTCAAGCTCCAAAAGAAACAAGTTTGAGGTAGGTCATGGGGGAGACCAGACACAGCCATTCAAACCTGCATATTTTCTTATGGAAAGCAACTTCACTTGTTTCACCTCAGGACAGAATAAAGGAGAAAAACGAAGGGAGATGGAGACTCTGATCTGCTACAGGATCACTGAATTCTTGAGCAAGACCTGTGGTCTCTCTGGTCTCTTTCTTGCATACTCTTTCTCCCAGTTGTAGAAGAGGGATAACTACACATGTTGCAGGACAGGCGCTGAATTACACAAGAATTACGCAAGTTCTTGTTCTGTGCTATGGAACCAAAATAAGGGCTACAAATAGGGAAGATTAATGTTATTAATTCCAAGATAAAGTCCTGTATGGAGCTAATAGAACTATTTATTATCAGGACAGCCTTTCCTCTAACCCCAGGGTTACTGCTGAAAGCTTTGTATTTTCATTTCTTGCTGGTATACAGCGACAGAGAGGGGAAATTACTGCTATACACACAGGTGGTCTGAAAGTTAGGAGTGCAGAGGTAGATGGTCAAGGACATTAGAAAATGGTATCATGCAAACAGATGGCCAAATTCACAAAACAGAGTCACCATAAGAGCTACACAGTCTTGGTCCAATGTCACTTGGGACATGCCTTCCTCAGTAGTTGAGAAGGGGCTGCTTGTCCAACACACGCCATTGCATCTGACACCACAGGCTGTGTAACCAACAGCGTGTTGGAATGGATGACATCAAGCAGCAAAAGGAAACAGCTGAAATATGGCACCTGCAAACTAGGCCAGAAATTGCTAAGTATGATGTTATGTGCTCCTGTCCTTCTAGAGGAAAACTAATGGTTGCCTAATCAAACCACATGAGTTAGGTGAAGTGGGACATCTACCAGAAACCAGATGATCCTCCTGTGCTGGGCAAGGAGTTGACCCAGCCTGATAATTTCTATGTGGTAACCATCACGCCAAGCTCCAGAGGGGTGATTTTTCAATCAAATTCATCTTAGTAGACCTTTCCAAGCTTGATTTTCCCATTTTTGCCTAAGGGAGAATAACAAACATGACTGCTGAAATCTCTGCCTTCTGAGGGCTAAAAATACAGGTGAAAGAAAATTTCATTTCAAACACTTAAAGCCACTCTGTTTTTCAGAACAGAATCCAAGTTTTCATGTTCCTATCATGGCCTGTGTGGAATAAATCAAGCACTCATGCTCAGTTCTTGTTCTCAGTGTTTAGAGGAGAACTCGGGTGCCAAACCTCTTACCAAATGGAGAGGAGGACAAAAGACAGTGAACCCAGATTTGACAGCATTAAGGCTGAAACTACTCCTGCTTTCACCTAGACACTGCAGCCAAAAAAAATCACATTTTTCAGGTGAGCATTACTAGACTGCGTTCAGTACTGCCCAGTGATTAGGGACACAGTGTCCCTACCTCTGGCCAGACTCCTGGGAAACACAAGCAGGACTTACAGGGAGGGTGAAAAAACTTGGGAGCTGCTTGCTTCAAATAGCCTCTGTGATGCTGACATTGCAGTTAATTAATTGTTAACCTTTAAAGTTAGCATTGATTGCAGACTGACAGGAACAGCCTAGGCAGGGGCTCTCCTTGTTACCTTCCAGCTGGCTGGTACAGCTGAGGTCCTATCACGCTTCCCCACGCAGCAACAGCGCTTCTTGCACTGAGTGGGTTCCCTCCAGCCCCAGACCCAGTGCCCTCCTGCCCCTCATTCCCTCCCAGGTCCTTGCCTTTGGTGGGTGCCAGCATGCCTGTGACCGTGTGGTGGGTTGGTGGGGAACATGGCCAACAGCACACATGAAAAGGGATGTTCTTCCACTGCACCACCACCCTGGTCTGTCTTTGTGGCCACACAAATAGCCAAGCCAGCCATGGGCAGCAACGTGACTGAGGCCAGAGACGAGCAAGGCTGCTTGAGGGAGAGTAATGCTGATGAAAAGGGATGTCACACTATGGCTGCTGAGCAACCTTTCTCAGCCTAAGCTTAGTGGGAAGGTTATTGCTTCTGTTTCAGAGCAGACAGAGGGCTCGAATGCCTGAGAACTTGTCTACTTTCTTCCAGAAATATTAATTGGTCTGATAAAAAAATACCTCTCCCTATGACCTTCATCTCATGCCTCTCCCCATGACCTTCATCTCATAAACAGCATACTCCAAGTGCATGATGATTATTTAGTATGAAGTGAAAATGGAATATGCTGCTTTATGTTAGCTGCACAGGAAAGCAATGGCATAGCCAGCAATGGTCTACACATGCCCAACACAGGAAAATACTGGCATACCCAAGAATACACATCTCTTATGGAGATGTGGCTTCAGTTCCCAGTCATGCACTGAATTTGCATGTGGGGCAAGGAAATTTCTCACTCCTGGATGTAAACTAGGAGGAAGATAGTTTCTCACATCGCAGGAGTTCCCTGGGCACCAAGGGTCTAATACTTGCAGACTTTTTAGCAGCAATGGGTGCAGAACTTTTCTGCTGTGCTGGAGAACACTGTTTTGCTGCCATTGCCCTGTATTTTTTAAACTAGTGAACAAAGGGACATGTCAGAGAACCTGGAGTGAGAGGTGCACATGGAGTAATTCCCTGTTCAGCTCTCTGGAGACTGGCGCTGTGGACAGTCCATCTCATGGGAGCAAGCACCAGCGTGAGCAGGAGTGTCCCTTATACTCACCAGTGGGGAAGGTGGCCAGCAGCCATGGGACCAGCTTCTGCCATCTGCAGGCACCGGGGCTGAGGCAGGCCTGGAGCAGACCCACAGCTGCCCACCACTCGCATCACATGCAATAGCCACCTGTACGAGCTGAACCCAAATTCAGCAGAAATCTGTTTATCTTGGCCCTTACACACCCTCTTTATCACAGGCCAGAGTTAAAGAAACTTTATACCTGAGATAAGGAGGGTATCCATCACTGGGAGCCAGGAGGTCAGAATTTTGCTCTGGTAGGTGCCAACCAGGAATTCCCCTGCCCTGCTGAATTTACAGACTGGGCAGCACTAAAGGAGAGCAGGTGGCTACTGACGTCACAGAGAACATAAAACAAGTATTACCAACCATAAATAATAACTTAATTCTTGTTCTTTGCACAACACTAATAAAATAGTGTAAACCTACTCTTTGCACAGATCAATAATTGATCAGTAATAAAAGCAACTTATCACAAGCAGGCGCTTTTTTGGTCTCAGTTAAAGTGCAAGACGAACAAAAGGAGGTCACCCCTCATAATAATTTCAGCATGTTTCTATGTTTAAAAGCTGAGTGGTACCGCTCATTTCTACTTTTGGTCTTCAGCATCACACCACAAGCACCAGAGTCTAAGGAGCCTCCTGCCATCCTGCGTACAGAACCAGGCAGCATGGAAGCATCCACCTATCCACCGTGGTGCTAACACTGCCTTCCTGTGTGTTCCCCCTCCAGTGAGCAAATGAGAGGTGATCCCAGGTGGTCAGAGCTGGCTGCTGGGATAGACAAGCCCCATGATGAACTTGGCAAAGGAGCTCAGAAAACTATTTCAAAGCAGAGGCTTCATGGAGAGAATGGTAAGACGCATCTTCCCCTCCTCAAGCCATCAGGAGCAGCTGAATTTGGAAGATAAATGCATCCAGAGCAAGGGCTTTGGCTCAGCACTCCCTCTCCTTCTTGGCTAGGAGAGAGCCCTTTTCCATTGACTGTCATGGATCTGGGCAGTCTTTACTCAGGTTTCCACAGACGGCAGCAAGTCATGGGGCCCAGGCAGGGAAAGCAATTAAGTTTTCCATGCAAGCTGGATCTACCATTTCTGGAGCAGACTGGTGTGCTCAACGCGTATCACAGGCCTGGCCTTTGGAGAGATTTCAGGAAGGCGGAGGGACATATTTTATCCATTAGTCTTCTGATTTCTGCATTGGCACAACCAGAGTTGCAGCAGTAGATCTGCAGGGTTTAAGACCAGCGGGATCATTGTGGTCATCTCATCTGCTCTCCTGCACAAGGGAGCCCCTCATTTTTCCCTGGCGATGGCCCCATCCAGCCCAACCTTGTGCAGTTAGGCAAGAGCACGCTCCTTGAAAAGACAGCCAGCCCTGATTTACAGGCTCCAAGTGATGGAGATTCCCTCCCATCCCCGGGCAACCTGTTCCCATAATGAATTATGAGAAGGAAGGGAGCCGTTTAGTCAATGGTATTTGTGTACAATGATTTTACATGTTGCAATGGTGCCCACTGCAGTAAGTAAATTGCCCCCTGGCTTTCATAAACATCATCTGTACACAAACATTATCCAGAGCAACTGTATGGCAGGGAAATTCTCCAGTGTAAGATAATGTCATCTCCACAGCAATAAGAAAGGTAAAACAGTACTTACCAGCTGGGAGAGAGGGAGAGGCGACAAACAGCAGCCAGCTGTAAAATGACCGTGTCAGGGCTACAGCTGCTTGGGTCTGCCTGATTTAAAGCACCAGCCCCACAAAGGCATGCTGAGGAAACTAATTCTGTAAGAGAGTAACTTCATACCCAGGAAAATTATGAGGCACCCAGAGGTCAAGCTGGTTCTGTGGGGTGCCTTTATAATACGGCCACCAGCAGAAATAATGTCGGAAATTAAGTTCCATCTAATCAGATGGAATTGGCAATAAAGCCGGGACTGCTCCATTTATTTATTTATTACATTAGGTCCAAGGGAACAAGAGCCCTTTTTCTTTCTAAATTTGGATGTAATTGTAGCCAGCTCTTCATTAGTGCTTTCTAACCTCCATCTTGGAGTGCTTTGCAGAGGAAGCTGATGGCATCATTCCTGTTTTACTGGCAGAGAAACTGATGCCCAGAAATTGCAAAGTGATTTGGCCAAAATCTTGCAACATCTCAGTAACAGATCAAAGAAGGTAACACAGCCCTGTTGCATCATACGCCTGCCCTGTGTCCTCTCAAGCTGTGCCCAGCAGGATAAAAGCCCTGACAGTCCAGGGTAAAATCTCCCAGTACAAACCAGGTACAGTCAGGATGAGTGGTCCATTTTGACCATAGCAAACTGCCTGCCTACATCTCCAAAGGCTGAAGAGATGAAGGCTCTTAAGGTCTGAACCTTCTCCATCATGTGTTCAAGAGGATCAACATTTTGCTTATGTAGTGTAGACATCTAATTGTTCTAGAGGAAGGAATGGAGAGCTCAAGTCTCTGTATCAGGAGTCTCTATATCAGGCTATGTGACCTCTCAGTTGAAAGATGGGACAAAACTGCTTTAGGCCATTTAGTCATTGCTTTACTCATTGAACTTTGATTTCCAGGACTTGTCATTTTAGAATCACTTCCCTAGTCCTGCTGGCCACACTATTCCTGATACAAGCCAGGATGCTGTTGGCCTTCTTGGCCACCTGGGCACACTGCTGGCTCATGTTCAGCCTGCTGTCAACCAACACCCCCAGGTCCTTTTCTGCTGGGCAGCTCTCCAGCCACTCTTCCCCAAGCCTGTAGTGCTGCATGGGGTTGTTGTGAACCAAGTGCAGGACCTGGCACTTGGCCTTGTTGAATCTCATACTATTGGCCTTGGACCATCGATCCAGCCTGTCCATACCCATCTGTAAAGCCTTTCTATCCTTAAGCAGATCAACACTCCCATCTAACTTGGTGTCACCTGCAAACTTACTGAGGGTGCACTTGATTGAAGGATTGATTGAGGACTTTAGAGTCCTCAGCACAGGAAGGATATATTGGAATGGGCCCAGCAGAGGGCCACAAAAATGATCAGAGGGCTGGAGCACTTTCCTGTGAAGACAGGCTGAGAGTTGGGGTTGTTCAGCCTGGAGAAGAGAAGGCTCTGGGGAGACCTTTTAATGGCTTTTCAGTACCTGAAGGGGGCCTACAGGAGAGATGGAGAGGGACTCTTTATCAGGGAGTGTAGCAATAGGACAAGGGGTAATGGTTTTAAATTGAAGGAGGCAAAATTAAGATTAGATAGAGAAAGGAATACTTTACTGTGAGAGTGGTGAGACACTGGAACAGGTTGCCCAGAAAAGCTGTAGATGCCTCACCCCTGGAAGTCTTCAATGCCAGGCTGGATGGGGCTTTGAAGCAACCTGGTCTAGTGGGAGGTGTCCCTGCCCATGGCAGGGGGATTGGAACCAGATCTTTAAGGTTCCTTCCAACTCTAACCACTCTATGATTGTATGATCCCCTCGTCCAGATCATTGATAAAAATATTAAAGAAAGAGAACTGGCCCCAATATCAAGCCCTGGGAAACACACTTGTGACCGCCCGCCAACTGGATTTAACTCCATTCACCACCACTCTTTAGGCCTAGCCATCCAGACATTTTTTTTACCCAGCAAAGAGTAAGGTGTGGCTGAGAGCAGGACAGGGCACCAGGGCTGGCTGCTTCCAGACCTCAGCATCCTCCCCATCACTCTGCTCCAACCAAGGGGATACTGTGTTCAGCAGCCACACTTCTCTGCTGAAAAGCAAAATAGAGAAAGAAACAAGCCCTCAGCCTGCAAGTCAGGTTTTCAGAACTGGTTTCATAACTATCAGTAGGAAGGGGTTTTAGAGCAAAGGGTTGCTGAGGAACCATGGGCCCTCGCCCACATGTGCCCAACCCTGAGCTTGTCCCTGCACAGCCAGGATGGTTGCCAAAGCAGGTCTCAGGGCAGAGCACACCGTGAGGCTGTGGCAAGGTTGCCTTTCACTTCCAGGGGTTTTACTGGCTGCCCATTTGCCAGCTGAACCCGAGCATCTGTTCTCAGTAGCCCAGCTCTTGGAACTGCTGCTTTTCTCACCCTGATAGGGAACTGCCGGGTAGAAAATTTTAACCTCCCTTTAAAACTTAAAGGGGTCTGTCCTAGGTGGACTTCTGACTTCTTCAGATATGTTTAAAAATCAACACTTCTTTCTCCAGTGTCCATCTCTTAACACACAGGGAAACAGGAATTTCATTTCCACCTGATGGTATCAATTGAGCAAACAGCCTCTTCATGCACTAGGACGGAGCAGGAATCTGAAGCCTTCTTCTTCCCTCAGCATCTTCAGCTTCCAAAGAAAGCACTAAGAAAATTGCTATCAATTCTTCCAAGGCAGGGATTAAGGAGTTAATTTTATATAAATCATCAGGACGTGCCCAACACCGAGCCCCGTGGTGCTTAGGCAAAGGCATAAAATAAACAACAGTCATTGCTCCCAAGGGCTTACAAATGGCTGGATCTTTCCGAACAGTTCAGCACGGCTTTTTTTTTCTTTTTTTTTTTTTCTGAAAAATCTATGATTAAGTGTCCCAGGGGAGGCAGCTGTCTGATGAGCACTTCAGTAAATTTGGCCCTTATCTGCAGGTGCATAAATGGGAGCTGAGCCTTGGGGAAAAATTGTGCCTCTGAATAGCCCAGTAAGTGGCAGTGAGGATGTCAGGGAACTATTCCCCTGTCAGGAGAGCATGGATGTGATCCAATCTGGACCAAGGCAGGAGCAGTGAGAGCAGCCTAACTTTGTGGAGCAGGCCCAGGAGGTGAGATGATGAAGGCAGCCAATAAAGAGCATGACTAGAAGGAAGGACAAGGACCCAACAGCCACAGTACTGCAGGCAGCACTCCTCCTTCTAGGGGCACAGAGACGTTGCTTGACCTTGGCCAACACTAACACACACAGAGGAAAAGCAGGATCCACCAAACAGAAAACCTGCACTAAGCTTCCCGTACAGCATATGCTCTGCTCTAGTGGTTCTCTGGCTGTTCAAGCACCCCAGGCATCACTAAGCGTTGGCTTTGTATTGCAGATCCCCCTTCTTGATCCGTGAACAGCTTGGCAGTGTTTCTACAAGTAAATAAAGCAGGGCCAGAGCACCCAGCTGCCCATGCTGGTCCCCATCATCTCCCTTCCTGGCATAGTTTTGGCCCATGTATCCCAGACCAAAATGGTCTGCCCTGCACCATTTTGGTGATGGCACAGGCTGGGGACTGTCACTACCAGCATCTGACCATATTCATACTGGTTTTGAGGGTGGAAAGGGAGGGAAGGGGAAAAATTGAGGTGAGTGGATGCAAGACAGACTGTGACACTCAGCCTCAGGGCTGGAGAAGATACCTTGTGCTGGTTTAGCTGTGTAGTTGGAGCCATTTTCCAGCTTTCCCCCATTTCCAGTCCACGGGTGTCAGCAAGCTCTCCCCTGCTTTCCTCTGTACTCTCTGTTCCCTTTCTTTGCACCAAACATCCAAGTTCCAAGTCTGGGTCTAGCATGCCTCATTCCAGCAGCATGACTTGATGCCTTCATTAGCATGTTACAGGATTCTGATGGTGGAAACCACATGAGTAATTCAGATTTCTGTGCCTCAGAGACAGCTCTCATCTTGAATTTCTGCTGCCTTCGCTAAACAATCAGTTTCTGATACAACCCAACCCAGACTCCCAGCCAGACATTTTTCTCCCACTCTTCATATCCTCAGCTTGTCCCACCTAGCTTATGTCTCCAGGGATTTCTTGCAGAAGAAAACAGGCAAATAACATGTGGCTGCTTTCCTCTGCTCACTTCATTCTCACCTCCCTCTTCCCTCCACCAGCAGGTCACGGATTTATCTCCCTCTAGTCCCCCAAATCCCCTAGGACAGAACACCTCCTGTCCTCTCATGGCTATACAAACACAATTCTGATGCTTTTGTTCTTTACAAAAAATCTGGCCCAATTTGTCTTCCCCTTCATTCGCAGTCTGGAAACCTTTGCCACTTTCCCTGGTTGCTCTCATATCTTTTTAATAACTCCTCAGGGCTTTTCTTCACCTTCTCTACAACTTTCAGGGAGAAATGATGTGTATATCTGCTCCCATTTCTCTTCTTTTCCTCTTCCAAAGCTTATTTCCAGCCTATTCTGCTCATAAACTGATCATTCCTGGACCTTGCTTCTTAGTTCAGATCTGCAGGGACTGAGCACAGAGTGTTCCTCCATATGTTCTACTACATATTTCTGCTCACTTGCTCTCTAGTCAAATTAATTGTTAATTAGTCATAAAAAGTGAACGTCTCCAAAAGAAACAGGAAAAAAAAAAAAAAAGAGTGAAGAGGAAGAAGCAGACAAAGAAACAGGCTCTGCAGCACAGCAGGGAGGGTGGTCACGGGAGGCCAAAGCTTGGAAGCCTCCTTTGTCTTAGCTTTCACCTCCCAAAGTGTCTGAGCAACTGACAGGTTTCCTGGAAGTGCAAGAACCTTCGTTCCTCCCCTTTTCTTCTCCTCTTTGGAAATGGCTGCACAGAAAGCCCCTCTGAAGCAAATCTGCCTTCCCAAAATGCACAACAGCCCTGCTAGAGTGTCACTGCCCCATCTTACTCCACTGCCAAGGAGGTGGTCCAGATCGGGCTCTTCTCATGTCACAGACTCCCTCCCCAGCCAGCTCCGGGCTGTTCCTCACTCTTCAGCTGGTCCGATGGTAGTTTTATGTTTTTATTTTACCTTCAGCATACTCAGGTTGTCCCTTTCTTTCCCTTAAGTATTTCAAAGTACACTGGACACTTAGTGAGAAGCAGGCAAATCCCATCCCTGCACTCCTGTCAACAGCAAAGTCACAGCATGCTGCTGCCCACAATGGGATGTCACCAAATGCCTTTATTCAACATATGATCACAACATCTATAGATGAGAGACTTGTGCTGTACATCTCCTTGCAAGGGCAAGATGTATACCCTGGATAGAGGACATATACTAGATATTAAATGTAGAGGACCCCGTTTTCTGCTATCCTCCAGCTGCTGAGAGCCACTGTGATGCAGCGGAGTGAACATAAACCCAGTTAATCTGGGTTTGCAGCTGCTTTGTGTTAGCAAACTGGCACAAAGCAGCTGGAGCTTGCCAGTAGAACTGGCCCCTACAATATTCCTGGGGCCGTGTCAGACCCCACTTTACCAGCACACTTCAGATGGCCAGGGTGGGAACTGTAGAACACAAATGGAAATACAATGAAATCAGTTAGACAATGGCACACTCTGCATAAAAATACAGCAAGTATTGTACAGGAAACCCTTCCAAGTCGGCTTCTTTGGAGCACAGAGGAGAGAACTGAGGCTCCCAGGAGCCACAGCACTGCAATGGTCTTATCCAACAACAGCTTCCTCCTTCCACAGCCCAAACCACATGTGAACCTTGAAATCAATTATGCTGTCAGGTGAAAAAACCTGATGCATTGCCCGCTTCTAAGCATGCATTTATTAACCCTCTACCACAGCATCAAAAGTATTCTTTTAGCCTGGACTTACATGTGGAACGTTTATAGTTCATATAAAGTTTGCAAAACCACCAAATATGATGAGATTTAAATTTGAAGTAGTATAAATTTGTAACCAGATAAAAATGTATAATCGCAAAAGAGTGCAATATAGAGCACTCTTAAACCAGTGTTTTGGAAATTTAAAGTGAAAAAAGAAAGACTCAGCACTCTTTAGTAAAGAAGGAGGTTGTGTAAGTGCTTGAGAGGAAAAAAAATGAAGAAAAAGCTTTTTTCTAGGTGGAGAATTAATCTGCGCACTGACCTTCAACCTGCTCTGGTACTTACACAGCGGTACAAGGGGAAATGCAGACACAGAGCAAATGACATAAACAAATTCCTGCGGAGGGAACTCTTCTGATGGAGACATCCATTCTCCAGACTCAAACCCACCGTGCTGATACACTCTCCTCTTGCACAGCGCCCAACTCCTGCTTTTCTAACGGGAAACTTCCTGCACAAAGTATCGCTTGCAAGAGGGAAAAAAATCAATGTGGGTGGGTTTGAATTTCTCAGGCACCGGAGCTGCCACACTTTGGCAGTGAGAAAAGCTTCCATCCTCCCAGGCTCACCTAACCCAGGCTGAGCCCACGCGGGGTGCCAGCCTGGAATATCTACAGCCCCCTGATCTACTGCACTGCGCACGCAGGACTGATGGCAGCCAGCTTGGGCTATCAGCGAGACCGAGTTCCTCTGTCGGGTAAGGAAATGGATGCTCTTGCCTGCTCGGCAGTAAAAGGAAAAGGGAAGCAGCAATAAGGGACAGAGAGAGTTATCATAAGTTTGACTAGGGACAGAATTAAATCGATGCAGTAAGTGGCACTTAATGCACTTTAGTGACCCAATGCATTTACTTCACCGTACTGTGCCGAGTGGCTGATTACATTTGATGCATAACACATGAAAAGCACTAGAGGCCATTGCTGGAAAGTCTCAGGATACAAAACAAATTGTCTGGGCACCTCCAGTTTTCAGCGTTCCTGCACACACGTGTGTGTACACACTCTTTCCTGCGTGGCACACTGGATTTGATAGCACCTTTCAGAGGTCACCTTGGCACTGGCTTCACACTCCCGCTGAGTTTGCCTTGTTGGGACCAGCAGTCAGGGCTCCAGCCCTGCATAAATTCTGACAGTTTCCTAGGTTTGGCTTGATTGAAACAGTACAGCTGCTTGATTTCTCACCAAAAATCCAAGAAAACTTGGTACAAACTTGGAAAACTAAATAGGTGGTCAAGTTCGCTCGCTGCAGAATACAGTGGGACTTCACTTGTTTGCATGGCATCGGTCCATGCACACAAACCAGGCAGGCTGTCCTCAGAAAGTTCAACTCTGAGGGCTACGTGAAGGCTCAGATTCCTTCATTTACATGACACCCTGGGGAATAACCAATGCCAGAGCAGTGGAGGTGTAAGAAAGGCAACACAGTCCTAGAAAGATGCTAGTTGTTGGGAAAGCTCTTCTTGTTCTGGCGTTGAATTGCCTTCCCGCCCCCGCCCTTCCCCATTGCCACCATAGTCAGGGAAGATGCTGAAGACCCTTTGAGGCCCTCTAAAACTCCTTGAGAGACAACACTGGGCATTCCAACAGCTTCCCCTTGCCCAACTCTGCAAACTCCTGATCCACAAACCAGGCAACAGGGAGGTTCCTCTGCTACTCTCTACCCAGCCCAAGAGCTGAAGTTGAGAGCTTCTCTAACCTGGCTTACTGTAAACAAGCTAGGCTGGGAAGGACCCTCAGGGGTGCTTTAGTCAGGAGGTCTGGAGGGATCCACAACTCTGTGCATGATGGGCACTAACTGTGGACTTGCCCACTGCTACTTCCACCCCCACAGTGATTCTCCTTCAGGTCAGCACGCTGAGAGCCTGCAAGTGGATGAAGAAATATCACAGTGAACCGAGACATCTCCTGAACTGACACCAAGGACACGGGTAACCTCCAGAACAGCTGGAGCTGCAGACAGTGTATATCCATAATTGTAGTGAACTGGGACTCAACAGGCTGGGGTGGCCATGCCTTATAAGGCCAGACCTCAAAAGTCTGCCCCTGTGTTGTAGAAGGATAATGATTTTGAACCATTTTTGTAAGTGGTTGTGACTGTGATGTTGTTATTGCTCTGTGTCACCATAAATCATTGTGCTTTTCCCAGCCTTCTCTTCATTTAGAGGTTAAATAGAATAAATGAGCGGAGACTGTAACCCAGTACATATGCAACAAAATGAGGGGTTAGAAGCAGCCACCTCCAGTGCTCCCACCTACTCATACCAGTTCCAGAGTGTCTTCCACATGATGTAATAAAAATTTACTCTTAAACTAGGTGCTTCACCTGAGGACCAGAAAGCGCTGGCATGAACCCCTAAAGCTCACATTCTCCCTTGGAAATGAGGATGTTCATGAATATCCACTCGCTGCGTAGGAACAGCGAGGTGCAGCAAGGTTAAATGGGTTTTTACCTCAGAATAAATCATTAGAAGAGTCGGGAATAGGACTGAGAATCCTATCAACCAGTCCTCGGTCTCATTGCATGAAAATTGTTTTCCTCAGCATTTTACTTAGTACTGACATTATTCCTCCAAATGTATCAGGCTTGACTTCTGTTACCAGGGCCATAAAAACCAATTCAGGGAGGCTGAGCCCCGTCCCCACCCTGTTCATCACATCCCACTTTTGGACTCGTGTTGTGCAGCATCACAACCTGCACAGCAAAGCCACTGCATCCTCTTAACTGACTCCGAGGGGAAGAGTCAGTCCCAAGGTCACCCCAAGCCATGATCATAAGGAAGCTCACTGACCGGTGGGACATTGGCCTGGGGCTCAGGGGAAGCGTGAGGAAGACTGCAATAATTCTGGATTTACTCCAGGGCTGCTGAGAGCAGAATTTGGCCCTGCTCTAAGAGAGGGAGAGAAAAATATACATTGGATTTATTTGCCTTTGGAGTGAACTAGACAGATTTCAATACTTAAGGGGATTGCATTTAAATCATCTGTGGATTTTGAAAACAACATTATTGCTTGGTATCACAAGCAATTCCCAATTTTTAGATCTTCCTGAGCTAGACTCAGTTTTAGTCCAAATAGCAACAATTCTATTACTGCTGCGAGGGAAATGGAATTGCAATGAACTGGTATACATTTTCCTTAAAAATTATGAAGTGACAAATGTTTTATTTCACCTTCTCTTGAGGATTTGCTGGATATTAAAAATAATCTTAATGTAGTCACTGGTTGGCATTAACATAGTGCTTTAACTGCCTGTTTCAGGGAAAGCAGAGAAGTGTGTGTTTTCTCGGCAGCCTCTCACACGGTGCTGCTCACATTGTAAACGTGCTTGGTTATCTAGTGGGATCAAGACATCACTGAATAAAAAGGTATTGTAACTTCACGCTTTGAAAGTCTAATTCCATCCTTTTCGGGCTCAAAACAATCCACAGTTTTCAACACAAACAAGAGGGATTTACACCCATCAAAGCAAGAGGAAAATCCATTTCCTCTTGCTGTATTGCCCTTCAGTACTGTGGTTTAAATTCTTGGTTTTTGAACCTAATTTCATATACTCTTAACTTGTGCATTTTCATACAGTCTTCCCTGGTGCTCTGTGAGTGGTACCGATAGCGTGTATACAGTGATCGGGCCACTGCTACATTATCTGCTGCACCGTACATCTCCACAGCAGGTTTAGGTGATGAGACAGTAAAATGGGGCAGATTTTCAGAAAAACCTTAGCACCCACATAGCAAACCATGGTAGAACTAAAAACTGAACGTATTTTAATATTTGACTCGTATTTTCCAAAGAGCAGAGTTGCTGCAGATGCCTCTGTTTCTCCATCTCCAAGTCAAGATGCCATAAATGGTCCTAAACTCTTCCTAAAACTTTAGGATCTTTTCAGTCTTCTACAGGGCTACCAAATGGAAACCCCCCTGGGGATGCCACAGACCTCAGGATGTTTAATACAAGCAGGAAGGGAATGTAGACCCTTTCAGAAACAAAGAAAACCCCAAACATCTCCCTCAGTTGCCAGCAACTGTTCTGCTTGGTGGCTGTTTTGCAATCGTGAATGGGAGCTGCTTCTATGGAGAGAGAAAGGGAGAAATTTGAGGGAAAATACTTTATGGACTCGAAATTCTCATTTCTGCTGCAACATCAAGAAAGCGCTGGGGTGTTTTTTTGCAGCCGCTACCGCAGCAGTTGTTAACATTCCATTCTTCTTCTTCAGGAATGGCTCTGTCTTATGTTTTTCAGAAAGAAAAAGATATCTGTTCATTAATTCACTTCGCCACCACCAGCAAAACAATAGTTAATTAGAGAAAGGGAGTGGGGTGGAGCCCAAGCTGCAGAGAGGAGCTTTAATGCGCAATAGAAATGCAGGTGATGTGTGAACCCAGCTACCCGGCTCGGGCAGGAGCTGGAGCAGGCAGCTCCTAAAATCCACATCCAGCCCTGAATCCCTGAATGAATAGGGAAAGCGTGGAATAAAGCACATCGTGCAGCTACTAGAATGTCACCCTGGCACTGCTCAAAATCTTGTGCAAAATCTGTTTCTCTCTGATAACATTGTGGATACAATTAGCTAATAGCTTTAGAAAGGGAAAGCAGAGGCTTGTTTCTTTTCTCTCTCCTAATCATTTAAAGGAGAAAATAAAATAAGGCGTTGATTGGTGCCAATTCTCTTATCTATCTCCATTCAGTGAGATTGTTCAAAAAAACCCCTCAAAACTGATTATGCATTCAGTATTTTGGGCCAGATCCTCAGTTCACATGAGCAAGCAAGGTCCCAGGGACATCACAGACCTGGCTTTGGTTTATTCCAGATAAGAATCAGTTTTTAATCCCCGTGTGGCAGGTCAGCAAAACTGACACTCAACATGGGATCCCCCTCACCCAGGAAGTGCAATGCAGAGATCTCCAACGAAGCTCGTTCCTCCTTTCCAGACCACTTCTCTACGCCACAGAGATGAAGCAGGTGTAAGCCTCTGAGGACCCAACCATCTGATTGATTTTGGCTTTGATCTCCACTGACTACCAGGCTGGGAGGGGTGGCAGTGGCTGGGCTCAGCATTGCAATTCTGAAGTGATCAACCTGATTTTCCCCACTTACCTCATTTTGGTTCACATCACGAGGCAGCTCTGGAGCACACAAACTGGATCCTTTTCAGATGAAACTAAGCTGGAAGGTGCAGACATAGACCTGATGCACTTCATCTCCACAAATCACTGCCCTCCTCCAAGACATATATAGTGTGGATGTTGGGATTTGGACTACAGCTCTGCACCAGTTAGCCCATGCTAATTGCTAAGGTAGATAACAGCCTTCTGGTAGCTCCTGCAGCTGTGCTTATTTAAGCAAATGAATCCCACCCTAAGGTGTTTTGTATAAATAACATGGCCACAACCTAAGGACTGAAGTGCTGAAGGAGTAGGAACACTATTCTCAGACTGTTTTCAGGGTAACATTTTGTGCTCGTTTTGTGTCAGGGAGAAGCCCATAGCCAGTATCAAACACCGACGGCTGTTGGGATGCTCTGTTTTGGAGGAACCCATAGTGACTCAGAAAACCAGGAGCAAATCAGACTCACCTGCATCTTACAGCCTCTTCCCAAGATACATCCATCTCCTGTGGCTGGCAAATCAGGTGGGATGACAATATATGGACCTCTCCATGCTCTGGTAGTCTGAAGCCCAGAGAGACAAGGCCAGCCCAGATATCTCTGGGAACAAACAAGTGACTAATCCCTCACATTTACAGGCCATGATCCTGGGCCCATTGGTGTCATCAGGAACTTCCCCAGCATGGGATTCACCTGAGCAGATGTTGGTGTCTGTGCTGCAGGACCTGCATTCAGTGTGCTTGTGCTGTCAGCAGAGAGAAACCAATACACATGAGATGCAACTTATCTCATGCTAAAGCCCATGTCTGAAACGGGTGAGGGGGATAATCCTGAGCAAACCTTTGTTCTGCCCGTTGACTACGCAGGGCAACACTGAGGTCCAGCTCTGCCAGAGAGAAGTGCTTTGAAGGCACCTGGAGTTAGGTGGGATGAATGCAAACCCTCATGACTCTGACAGGCTTCCAATAAACCCCTAACAATAAATATGGGTCAATAAAGTAATATATTCTCAGCCTGAAGGCATCAGCCTTCAAAGATCACCAGGCTGGCGGAACAATGCTTCTAAAGGTGACTCCTTCTAAAAGTCACTGTTACCTACTAATGACTGTGTCACAACGGAGGGACACTGTCCTGCCATGCACAAGTGACACAGACTGAATGATTTTAGAATCACAGAGTCATAGAATAGTTAGGGTTGGAAGGGACCTTAAAGATCACCTAGTCCCAACCCCTGCCATGGGCAGGGACACCTCCCACCAGACCAGGTTGCTTAAAGCCCCATCCAGCCTGTCCTCGAACACCTCCAGGGATGGGGCAGCCACAGCTTCTCTGGGCAACCTGTTCCAGTGTCTCACCACCCTCATAGTGAAAAATTTCCTCCTGATATCTAATCTAAATCTCCCCTCTTCCAGCTCCATGCCATTACGCCTGGTCCTATCACTACATGGCCTTGTAAAAAGTCCCTCTCCAGCTTTCTTTTCTGCTCTCAGGTAAGACAGTAAACACCTGTCAATGTTGCTGGACTGGTTAGCACTGTGTATGGATGCCATACCACATAGATTATCTACGTAACAGACACAGGCTATACATATAGTCATTGCTCAGTTCAAGTTGAGGGAGAAAGTAGAACAAGAGCCATTCGTTCACCTGCCCTGAACTTGAGGCATGCGGCAATCATCATGCTCCCTAATTTGCATTCTCAAGAGCACAGGCAAGATTTGTTATTCTAGCTTAAAAATAAAACCACACTGCAACAGAAATGTACGTCCTTTATTAACAACTTTTCAAAATAAATCTGAAGGAAAAAAAGTCTTTGGTGACACTATCTATAAAAACAACCTATCTTAGATGGTAAACCTATGATGTTATACAGGTTAATGAAGTAAACCAAACTATATGGCTTTTTCATTTCTCATTCGCACTTTTTCTCTCACTCACACACTTGCTTTAGGTTTAATTGCACCATGTTGTCAATAGTCAAACAAAGAGGGAAAAACACTTTAAAAAAGATGTGGCAGCACTATGAAAACATTGGTAATGCATTAGAAAATTTTTCTCAAAAATGTACATTTTATACAAAATAAGATTGTATTTTTTGTTTGCTTTTTTGCTTTACATTTGCCCACCTAAGAACTCCCATTTCAGGTTTCCATTCTCATCATCCAAACACTATACATATTTTCTCTCAAAATAAATATACAGGCTTATGTACAAGGTCGCAAGGCCCATTGGATCATCACTAAAAACATCATGAAAGGGTGGGAGGGAGCATCCAAAAGCATCTGATGAGTCCCATAACCCCCCCCAAATTATTTAACTCCCCCGAATTTAAATCCAACATAAAAAAACGTGTGTGAAGACGGTTAAAATAGTGGTATAAAGGCCAGTGTGACTTAGTTTTAAACAAGGGTGAGATGTACCAGATTTTGGGAGATGGGGTTTCATTTCCAGCAGACACCAGCTGAGAGCCCGCAGGGGGAAGGTCCCTTGTCAGAAGCCCCCGGTCCCGTCCCCATGAAGTCCTGGTGAAGCCCAGGGCAGCGGCTCTGTCGGGCTGGTGCCCTTGAAGGCCACGTCTCTGGGACAGACAGCAGAGCCAGCCCGGGGAAAAAAGAGCGGAGCACCAACCCGCCCCGTGCTGGGAGAGGGTGTGTGACTGGAGGAATTAATAGAATTGCTGACATTCCATACAGACGTTGTGGCACACACTGAGGAGACTCTTAGTTTCAATATGGGGGGAGAGAGAAAGAGGAAGATGCTGCATTCTACATCGGGAATGTACAGATTTAAAAAAAAAAATAAAAATCCAAGTCTACTTCTAGCTGTTTCTTTCACTGCTTCAGCGTCAAATGATTACTTCCATTCTCCAAATGACATCTTTTGGTAAATGAGCTATTTTAAAAGGCGCTCATTGGTGAAAGATTAATTTCTTTGTCAAAGTTGGCTCTAAAAAAGAAATTGCAATCTGAAACTGATCAAATCCATGATGTTTGCTGATGGAAATGATCAAAGCGCTCGATAGCCATGCATTAGCACACCAGCGTGTTCACTGCAAAATTGTTACAAAGCTTAAACATCCACATCTAGAAAAAGTTATGGTAATAATTAAGAGTTTTTCCACAAAATAGAAAGAGGGCAAATAAAACCTTGTACAAGCCCGAGGGACCGCAAGGAGAGCCAGGCACTTTCTATCCTGGAAGTTTGCCCCTATTTTTGTGTCACGTTTTTCTCATTATGAAACCCTCCTCCAGCAATAGATCTCATTCAAATTATAACTGGGAAGGGTTTCTTTCTCTCTTTTTTTTTTTTCCCTTTAATAAATTCAATTAAAAATTCATCAGTTCTCCCAAACTCTAATCCCTACTTTTATTCTGTTTTAATGGCATGGATCTATTCACATTCATCCATCCATCTCACCCCTGATTAAATTAAGGTCAGTAACCTTTATGAAAGGCCACATGCGTAACACTCAGTCAAGTCATCAGGCATTCAAGTACCTGTAAAGTAAAGGCTAACATAGCCTGCTGCTAAAGAAAAATAATAATTAAAAAAAAAACTACAAAAGGAGCAACAAGGAGCGAACCTTGTTTCAGCACCATCTGAATTAAGGGGTGGTGGTGGCGGGAGAAGAAAGAACCATTAACTTGCACGTAGGACGTGGTAAAAGGGTGATTTCATTCACTAAGGAAACAACACAGCTCTACCCAAGGCGGGTATGCGCACACGGGAGGCTCGGAGGCATGTCCCCTGTCCTCAGGAGCGCGGGCCGGCACCACACCGAGTCTCCGAGCTGGATCCAGCTCTTCCCCTGGGTCCCCGGCCCGGGGACACGGAGACCGGTGGCCACTCTGGAGGCACATTCTTTCCTAGAGGGATGGCTGTGCCCGGGAAACGTGCTGCAAAGAGAGACTCTCCTACCTATCCGCATCCCGCCTGCAGCCCAGCCTTTCATTGTCACTTGTTTAATTAGCGACCTGTAAACAGAAAGGGCCTCGGATCACACTGAGAGTGAGCTTCATAGCACATTCTCTTTTCAGCCACCCCAAAAAGTGACGGTAGGACAATGTCAAACAGCTTAAAAGCTTGGCCTGACTCGCTGCGCTCCAAAAAACTGGTTAGCTACTCCCTTTTTTACTAAAAATCCAACCCACGTGCCCCAAAATGGCATTAACTAAAACCCAAGCAGGATTGCAGTTCCTGGTTTTGTAGGGTCGCCTCCTTCCCTCTCCCTCTCCCCATCCCCTCCGGCTGCAGCCCACCGACCGCTTCCCCGAGCTGCGGGTGCTCCTGTGGACACCTCCCCCTGCAAACGGGGACACCGGCAAAGTGGGAGCCCTGCCACCCTCACCCCGTGTTCCACACCTTCTCCAAAAACTGGCTCTAAGGAGAAGGCCTGTTCTGGTCCCCGAAAGAGCTGCCTGATCTCCCAGAGGAAAAAGCAGCACGGGAGCTGCTGGGCCGTTCACCCTGGAAAATCAAACCATGGGACCTCACCTTCCCCCACAGATCAGCAAGCCCAGACCTGGGAGCACAGGGAAGTGGGGTTTGGGTTTTTATGGGATGTGGGGAGCTGAATTAGCAGCTCACCCTGCAAAGACAGGAGCACAACCTGCTCCCCTTCCCTCCCTGGCCCTGCCTACCCAACTCTTGCCTCTTTACACCTCTCTCCACATGCTGATTTAACTCTCTAAAATGGCATTAAAAATATCCAGTAAATCACCAGACAGTTTTCTGTGCTTTTAGAGTTGTATGGGCTCAGAGGAGCAGCTGGTGGCAGAAGGTGTGAGGCGAGACAGCGTGGCCAGGGGCTGGGAGAGCAATGGGAGTGGGGGGAAAAGTGGCACCTCTTCCTCTCAGCAGTGTAAGTCACTGGCTGCACTCACACGTGTTTTGGCAGATTCCTTTAAAGATTTGGTTCAGATTTACCACAAAATGCGAGGAACCTGATGTTCCTGCCCAACCTCGCTGTGCTCTGTTCAAATACTGCAATACAAAGGCAAAGCACAGCATTCTTTGCAAGTTTTTACATGTCATACCAACATCTGGCAATGTGCATTTTGCACTTTTAAAGCAACTGTTTCAGGATTCTGATGTTACAAGCAAGAGAGATTACTCAGGCTTCACAGCATTCCCTCTACAACCAGTAACTATTACTTTTACAAATGAGGAAACTGAGGCATGCCCCGGTTATGGGAGTTGCTTAAAGCTCCAATAACAACGCAGTGCCCGAGCCTGAATGAAACTGATGATGATCCTGGTCCACCTTTCTGACCACTCCAGCTACTCCTCACCCCTGCTGCCAGACCCTCTGTTTGCACAGGAATGAGGTATAGAAAAGCTTGCTGCTCTTTTGGGCATCAAAACTAAACAATCCCACTGTGACTTTAACAGAGCTCTTGGGGGGTGGCGATGGTCACAGAGCACCTCAGATGCACCTCATCAAAATGCGAGAGTTCAAAACGTTTTAAAGTGCTTATTTTCTTAGCAAATCGGAATGGCATCTTCCTGACCCAAATCACTGCTTTTGTTTTCATTCTTCAATTGAAAGAAACAGATAAATAAGCAAAGCACTACAGAGAAATAAACAACCGGAGTATTTCCTTTTAAAAATACTTCCATTTGAAATGATAAAACCATTTTGGAGCGTGAGCAATGCCGTTATTTCAGGGGCAGGTTTTTGTCCCAGTGACCCTGTCCCGAGGACGCCCGGGAGCACCCGCTGCCATCAGAACCCAGTGTCTGACCATGCACCTTACTTCAGGGGTCAGACCTCCAGGAGGGAATTTCTCCACCCATTTGCACTTAAAAAAAAAAAAGAAAAAAGAAAAAAGAAAAAGACAAAACAGAAAAGCCCATGCTTTGATTTCATATAAACCAATTTGTTACAGGCCAAATTCCTGCGTTGCAAGCAGTAACATGCTTTCCTTTTTTTTTTTTTTGGGTTTTGTTTTTTTTGCCAACACCCTTTTTGCCCTCAGGACTAAGCTACTTCTAGAAATTTAGAAGCCACAGCCAAGTGGCACCAGTGTCCCCAGGGCAGCAGGGACTCGGGCAGGCTGTGTGTGCCCGTCCCTGGGGTGCTCACCCACGGGGATGCGCCTCTCCTGCCGGGATACACAACCGGCACTGCCTCCCTGTGCTCCACACCAGCCCTTTGCTCCTCGGCAGCACCGTCCCTCTCCCCCTTTGAGGCCCACTGCCTTTAAACATGGGGTCCCCCACCAGGAGGATCTACGCTCTCGCCTGGCTCGGGGGCTCTCCAGTTTCCCATCCATCCCAAGGGGGTTTGCCGTAGTGGCTGCTACCGGCTTGGGGAAAACCGAGAACAAAAAAATTAAAAAGTCAAGAGTAAATGAGAAACGCTAATACTTCGGTTCTGTCCTGCCCGTGCTCAGTTTGTTTCTGAACCTGCTGCATTTTCTCCCCATGAGATTCAGGCGTTTAACTTTGCAGGGGGAAAATGAATGAAAATTGCAACGACAATCAAATGCATGAAAGAAAAGAAACGGCAGCTTTGAAATATTCACAACCAACACAATTTTGATTAAAGAAAGAACTCTGTTTTTAATAGGTTTTTTTTTTTTTTTTTGATCATTAAAAAAGTTTAAACCTGCATAGCAATCATTTCAAAAATAATTATTTAATGTTCCATAATGAAACTGTACACGACCTAGTCTGGAGTGACAGGAGGCTGCCGGGCGGCTGGGCGCAGTGCGGAGCAGCCGGCCCCGGGGCCGGGACGGGGCGCTTGCTGTCGCTGACACAGTCTGACTCCAGGCGCCGGCGGCCGGGGACGGGCCGTCCCCCTGGGCAGCGCTCCTCAGAGCCGTTCGATGTCTCGGTACTTCTTCCTCAGGATGGAGACCTGGTCTTTGAAGAGGACAGGGTCGAGCCTCATCTGCGAGTGGATCAGCGGCATATAGCCAAACCAGCTGGCAAAAGTGTTCATGCAGCTCTGCCGCTGGGCGAAGTGGTCGGGGTCGGCCCAGCGCGAGGCCCGGGAGGTCTGTGTGGAGAAGAGAGGAGAGGAGGAATCAGATGTCAGCCATGACACAACAAAATGGCGGGGAAGGATGGCCGACGCCATGCTGCGGTAGCTGGAATCTGCTCAACAAGGGAAGGACACCCTGCCCGCAGCGGGAGCCGGTGATGGTGAGCTGGCCATCCACAGAATCACAGAATGGTAGGTGTTGGACATCATCTAGTCCAACTCCCCCCCGCCAAAGCAGGGTCACCCAGAGCAGGATGGGCTGGAACGCATCCAGGCGGGTTTGGAACATCTCCAGAGAAGGAGACTCCCCAGCCTCCCTGGGCAGCCTGTTCCAGTGCTCTGCCACCCTCAAAGCAAAGAAGTTTTTTCTCATGCTGAGATGGAATTTCCCGTGTTCCAGTTTGTGCCAACTGTCCCTTGTCCTGTTGCTGAAAAAAGCCTGACCCCATCCTCTTGACACTTGCCCTTTCGATATTTATAAGCATTGATGAGATCCCCTCTCAGTCTTCTCTTCTCCAGGCTAAACAGACCCAGGTCTCTCAGCCTTTCCTCATAAGAGAGGTGCTCCATTCCCTTGATTATCTTTGTAGCTCTCCACTGGACTCTCTCCAGTAGTTCTCTGTCCTTCTTGAACTGGGGGGCCCAGAACTGGACACAGTACTCCAGATGCGGCCACACCAGGGCAGAGTAGAGGAGAAGGATAACCTCCCTTGACCTGCTGGCCACACTCTTTTAATGGACCCCAAGAGACCATTGGCCTTCTTGGCCACAAGGGCACATTGCTGCCTCATGGTCAACTTGTTGTTAACCAGGACTCCCATGGACCCCTGGCTTTCAAAGCAGTGCTGAGGGCAGTGCAGCGTGGTGACCCAAGTTCGACCATGAGGCAGCCTGACCTGGAGCATGACACCTGCAGCAGGCCTCCCAGATGCTGCCAACACACTACTTCATCCCATCCCTCACTCCGGATTTTTTCAAACCCTCAAGATATTTCAGAGATAAAACAAGTCCTTAGAAAGCATGAGGAAAGACAAGAAGGCCACAAGATGGCTTTCCACTGGAGGTACACATCCTCTGGCCAGCTGCTGCCCATTTAGTCGTAAGAGGAAAACACCCTGCAATTATTATAGCTTCTCAGGTCAAAAATGCACTTTTGCAGTCCAGATCTGCAGAAATCTATACACAAGTAATTACAGTTTAGCAGAAGTCTTCAGGTGCTTGGCATTACTCATGCATGTACATGTCCTGCAGGGAAAAGCAGGCGCTTCCAGGAATCCCACCGGCCACGGCCAGTGCATAAGACAAGTACGTCTTACAGACAGAGAAAATTAACTGAAGTTTGAAGTTATATCATGTTAAACTCTGACCCGAGAAAAAGACCACAGGTTGCATACACGCAAAACACTATGGCCTGATTTTCCAAAGCTCAGGACAGCTGCAATTCCTATGAAAGCCCACTGAAATTCAGCACTTCTATAAAAATAAGGCACTAACAACTCTGTAGCAATTATTATTCTCTATCTGTACCTAAACTACATGTATAAACATAATAAAACTATTATTTAAGATAACCTATAAATGCAGAGAACCTAAGTTTTGTTTTGTGCCACTTCTCATGCATCTCTCTATAGCACTTATGTTTCCACTATACTTTAAAAACAAACATAAATTCATAAACTCAAAGTGTGTTAATTAAAATGCAAAGAAACTGATAAAGTCAGGGACTTGCCAAATGAATGTGGTATCAGATTTGATCTTTGTCCAAGGCCTGTCCAGCTTAGCTCAAGTGGTAGGTTATAATGTGCATCGATTACAGACTCTTGATTATACCGAGCCACTAAAGAGCAAGCAAGAGCTTGTTGCCAGAGGATTATAGCAGACATTCTGGCCATTAACAGTGAATTTCCATACGACTATTAATCTCTGTCACAACATTGAGGTTATGTTAATTTTTTATTTGTCTTTCAAGGAATTATGAACATGGTCCATTACATTTCCCAAAGCTGCAGGAACAACTTGTCTTTAGGAGAGAGTAATAGTTCATGGCTGACTCAAGTCACCCGTGCTATAAAAAGAAAAATGGATGTTCAGACTCTGCCAAACAGCCAAAGCACGGCCCTGTGGAGAGGGGAAGCTCAAACGGGAAGCAATAGGTATGTTCTGGATGGCACCTTCTTGTTCATAGGAGGTCTCCTGGGTACCCAGATGAGTCAGAATTGCTGAACACTCCCTACATTTCAGATGAGAGTGCAGTGCCATACAGATAAGGGAGCCTACAGACTGGCACAGCCTCTCCCCAGTCAAAGCTCCAAGGAAAGCCAATAGGAGAAAATGTGAGGGGAAAAGAGAGGGCCCCTTCTTTCTCCTGCCCCCCAGTAACCACAGTACTGGTTTGTAGTGCAGATTACAGACACCATGGCAGCACAGATGGGAGGATGTTTAGGACTTGCAGGTCTTGCAGGACTTGCTATTCCTCTCATCGCTCTCTCACCCAGGCTAGGAGGAAAACTGCCCCCAGGTTACTGTGGATCCCTGTTCCTAGAAGGTATATGCATTTCTGCAAAGACAGGGTGCTTATCCAGGAGCTGGAAGAGGACCTAAAGCAAGAACTTCATGGCTGCTAGTGAGTGATGGTGTCACCATGGGACAAAATGTTCCTTGTGGGAAAAAACGCTTTAATATCACAAATTACCTCTGTTGTGACAGTCCAATGTCAGTGCTCGAATCACACTATATACTTTAAAATAGCACAGGGACAGCCTGGTACATTATATTCATTAATAATAATTTAAAATAGAAAACCTTTTTAGAATTTACTTCTGCTGTTAGCATTCCATGACTAGGTCTTAGGTCTGGAATATTTAATTAGAAAATTGGAATTTAACAGAAGTTCGGTCATCAGAATCATCAGTTCTGTAAGTTTGGAATCACAGTGAATAGCAGTGTGTGAGGAAAAGAAGCTGTCACCCACAGTAGATGTTTGCCATTTCTCCTTTTCCTTCACTATAATAAGCACACTTAAAGTCCATTTACAGTTCTGCTAAACTAAAAACCGAAAAACAAAATGACAGAATTGTATCACTCTGTAAGCCTAACCTAGAAGTCAAACCATTATATTATCAGTACATCCCAACTGCTACAACATGCTGTGGATACATACCTGTCCCATCATGGTCTCCTTATACTGTTTTTTCTGTGTTACTTTGATTGGAGGCAATTTTGTCACAGCTGACACCAAAAAATTCATTAGAATGTCCTCACAATTGGCCAGTTGGTCCACCATATTCTTTAGGCTGGCAGGCAGGTAATGAGTGTACAGGTAGTGATAATATCTGGAAACCAACAGCAGCATTATTAATACAAGACACTGGTCTTTCAGGGATTATGAACTCCAGGAAATTGCCATCTCAGTTGAGACACACGTTTTGTAGGCAACTCTGGATACACCACTTCCTTTCTTTGGTCCCATTCTCCAAGAAGAAGGGAGAACAAATCACTGTCTCATCAAGACAGTAAATAGTGATAATGGAGAAACAAAACTTACTCGTTTTTTATAACCGGGTTGAAAGAAATAATGCAGACCTAAGTATCAGGATAACGGAGAAGTAGGAGAGAGAGCACCACGTTGCCATAATGTGATAGACAACATTGATAAATTCATCCTCAACCTCTTCCTTCAAAACTGTTCAGTTGGAGACAACTCTATTAAACCAGCCTACTACTGTCCTTATTGTTGAAATTATTCTCCTTTGGGCCTTTCTCATCCCCTACGGTCTGTCTTTTCCTTTGTAGGGATATGGGTTAGGCACTCCAGAATTTTTTCCTAAAATCTAGAGAGGCCTTTGGTCTGCTGAAGTCCTAACAACAGGGCGTTTTCCAACATAAATGGAGAATACGCTGATCAGCGATGTGTCCACTGTACTCCACTTCTAGAGTAGCCAGCAGACTTTGCAGTCTGCAGCTGTCAGCCAACACATACCCAGAGCTGGTCTGGACATAACCTCCTTTCTGCTGTGCTACAGGCCATTCAGCCGAGCAGCTTAATGAATTCGGGAACTCTTTGAAGTGTGTAATTCCTGATGTTAAAAAGAGCGGTCCGACTGCCTCAAAACACAAGTGACTTCAAAGAGACCCAACAAGCGCAATAATGATTACCAGATCCCCAGAGCTAAACCAAGAACTTAAATTATTACCCCATAAAAAGTAGACCCATTTATTATCTTTTCAGTTTTTCCCCTCCCCGGAAGAATGTTCTTCACCCCCCGCCTCCCCTTACTATTTTGTTTCATACAGAAGGAGGACAGCAGATGCTTCGGGTTCTTACTTGTGGTAAATAGCAGCTCCTGTCAATACCATGGAATAGTCATTAGTCCATTTGGAGGTATAGCCCCACCTCTCCTTAGTGTTGTCCCAGAAGTGACTGCGAGCAGGGTACCCTACAATCCTCTCCGGAAAACTCTGCCAAACTGTGAAGGCAAAATCCACCTGCAGACAAAGGCATAGGCCAAGTGAACACCGAAATTGTTTGAACAAATGTCAACAAAACAAAATACTACCTTGCCACTAATTCCTAATTCAGAATCTTGGAACTGTTGCAAAACATTAATTCTATGTATTCATCAGTAAATTAAACTGACTGCTTGACATTTTGCCCTATAATTATGCACATTTTAATGGTTCCTGTTAAAGGGAGTCTAGAGCATCACAGCATTACATTAACATTTTCAAGCTTGCCCTTTACATATCAAACCTTTTCAAGTTACAGAAAGAATGGGTGTAGGTGCATGTATTTATACTTAGATGCAATATAGAGTGGTAATAGCTATGTTGTAAACTGAACCTTTTGCACCATCTTTGTGCATCTCCCCTACCATTTCAGCACTGTCAACACAAAGCTTGGAAAATCAGGAGCCAAACACCTTAAATTATAAGGGTGGCTCAGTGAGATTAAACCAGGCAATCAATTCCGAGTCCTTTTGTATTTTCCATCCATTTTGAGCCTCTGAGGTACATGCAGGTCATACTTTTAAGACTGTCTATATAACCAAGAGGATTAAACATATAGCTTAATAAAGAGGAAGATAAGGTTCCATGTAGTTAAATGGCTTTAGGATGCTACACTTAAAAAAAAAAAGCTTAATACTGTATGAGCCACAAGATGTCAAATGCTGCCAATAGTGGGTTTTTATTTTATTGTCCTGCTGTAACTATTTAAATACCTCGTCTCTGAGAACTGAAGAGGTGACAGAACAGTGCTACCCCAGGATCCCACCAAGCAAATCCTGGTGATACTGAGAAAGGGATGATTGGGGTAGTTTGCAGAAGGCTCATCAGCACTAGATTTGAAAGGAGTTTGGTAAAAATACATATGGAAAGATTTCTATCACTGTAAAGTTGGTTGGCTGTCCCTTCACTTCAACTTAGGCTTTGGAGCTCAAGCTAGACTGAAAATTTAAAAAGAGTTAAAGACAATTCTAACTGTCCCAGTCAAACCCAAGAAAATGAGGGATTTGTTTCTGCACTGCACACCAAGTTCCCTCCAGGGGAACCTAAAACTCCAGGGACCTAAAACTTTGCTGAAAAATACTTGAAAAACCTTCCAAGAACCCAGCCAAAGTCAAGGGTGTAGAGGTTAGATAAAGAATAGATGCTCTGAGAACAGTCACATTTTGTGTGATTACTGTCAGACTTCTCTCATATAGAAGTGTTTTTATGAAACAGAAGAGTCGCACATGTACTGGAACACAAAGTTAGGGACTAGTTATTTTCTTTCAAGTTGTTTCAAGGAATCTGAGGCCAACTAGAAAGACAATGTGCACAAACCAGTTACCGTTGTGATAGTTCTGATCTCATCCAAATCAATACCACATGAAAGAACTAAAGTTTTTTTTTTCCCTGTAAAGGCCTTTCCCATAAAACGTGACATCTGTTTTCTTTAGAGAAGTCTGAGAATCTCAAACTTAAATAAATAATAAAGCAGCTGCACTCAGTGCCCTCTCTTGTGCTTTCAAGTATCTGTCCTTGTACCAGTGAGATGCACTAAAGCAACCACTCTAGGAGAAAAATCCCTCTATTAAAAACCCCCAGTCCTCTCCCTATATAATTTTGAGCAGCAGTATCACTCAGCTGATCAGCAGGAAAAGCCAGCCGTGCTGCCAGTCTCTTGAACCCCCATATCACTTCTGACCCGTGCTGATTTCTAATCACTTCCCAGGCAAACGTCCCTCTGTGCATGTGACACAGCTCCTCTCACAAGAGCAATTACACACCCTTCTGTTGTGAACAGAAAACCTTTACTACGCTAGAGCCTGACCAAGTGGAGGATGTGCCTGGTGACTGCTCCTCCCAACAGGAATGTCATCATGTCTGACCACCTTTCTAAATTGCCTTCTCTGGGCCCTGACGCTTTGCCGCAGCGGCCACCCATCAGCAGCCAGTTTCAAGGGCAGTTTCACACCATGCGTTTCATGTCAGTGTTTCAAGGCGCTGTTTCTTTGCCTAGGCCATACCATGGGGGAACTGAAGGGATAGAAAGGCCCCAGTTCTTCACAGAAAGCCTCCAGAGAGCCGCCGACCCTGGCACGGGCAGGCTGAAGCTGCGAGGCGGGTGCTATTGAGGGCTGGCCAGCTGGCTCTCTCATGGCCACAGGGGCCATGGGGCTCGTGGAGCCACTACCCACCAGGCAAACACGCAGCATCGGCTGCAAGCTGCTCACAGGAGGGGAGAAGCCACAAAGAAATGTGTATGTTGTCTCACACAACAAATATTTGCGTTTCAGAATGTTTAGGGTAAAACGTGGCCAAGCCGAATGAGAAACACTATTTATTTCATATGTGTTCCAGAAGTCTGAATGACTCCAAAGTTTGGATGATGACTAAATACCAGTCAAAACAAAACAAAGCCCCAAATCTGCATGGAATCCACAGGCTGGATTGCTGTAAATACCACCACAGTGCAATGAAGTCCCTGACAGGTCTTACCACAGCCTCCAGGGCAGCTGAGACAAGACCCTTCATCCTGAGCAACAAACTGCTTAGGAACTCCAGCCCTAGGATAAGTGTCTTTTATTGGGTTTGGTTCGGGTTTTATTTTGGCTGTGCAGGGGTTTGAACACAAGTGCTTTGGCAGCAGCCATATTCTTCCTCATCTAGCAGAAACTACCAAGGTGTAACCTTGGTATCAAACAAGTTCAATGCCAACTACTTCTTCCACCTGTGCAGGAGAAGAGGGCTACTGGGGCTCCTCCTGAGGAGGAGCCTTAAGACTTCCGAAGTCTAAGCACAGCACAACAAATCCATACTGGGCAGAAGAGCAGTTGCAATCTCATCCATTTAGAAAAACTTCGGTGACATCTTAGGGTATATTGCAGTGACGGGTGACTAATGTTAGGCATTTCTCCACTGACATATAACCAGTACTAGCATCAGCGAAAGATCCCCATCACTGATATAAAAGCATTTTTATAAAGGTGAAGTGGGGAGAAGCGAGAAGGACCATGAACATTGGGAAAAAAAAAGGAAAAACAAAAGAAAATCGAGTTCTTCAAGCTATTCCCTGGCCATCATTAATAATGTATTTCCCAAATATTGCACTCTATATAAACTGTCATCAGTTTCCCCTGTGGTTCTCAGGAAGAGGTTCCAGAAATCAATACTCATCCCAGTTGTAAAAATTGGTTTTCTACAGTATTTTTCTTTTCTTAGCGCTATCTTGCTCTTAGCACAAACACTCTAACACCTAAACTAGCAAAGATCTCCAATTTTATGGGGCGACACAATGGCGAGAGCATTCCTGGGTGAAATCCTGGATTAGGGTGGCAACGCTGTCTTCTGGAGCGACAGCAGCCCCCCGCTGCTGACACCCCTTCCTTCCCCACCTACACCCTACTGATAACGTGGAGGGGGGAAGCTACCCCAATCAGAAAAGTGAGAACAGAGTATTAAAGCCGACTGCTCTTGGCTGCCTACACCCGCCTGCAGCTATGTTACTAAAATAATAAAGAACCTAAGAACCATATGCTAATGATGAGCCAATTAACCAGGGCGAAAAGCTCCTCTGATGGCAGGCAGTGGCAGGGTTGCTGAAACAAGTGCAACACGCTCAGTCGGAGGAGTGTAGCAGGAAATCTTATAACATTTGCTCGCTGGCAAAGGCAAGAAAAGAGCCTGTCTGCTGTGCTCAGGATGAGCCGAGGAGCCACCAGACTCCCAGGATGACGGAGACCCTTACCTCAGTGGTTGAAAGCACGGTGTCCTCGTCCAGGCTTAGCACTGCATCTGTCACTATGTTGTCGTAGGGTAGGAAGCGACTGCTCATAACCTGTGGGTATCCAAGGCAGGAAGGGGAGGAAAAAAAATCACTTGAAGGACTCATTTCCACGGCAGATACTCCATTTTATTCCTCATTCTTATTTCCTCTTGTGTAAGATACATCCCTTATCTCTGTCTGACGGAAAGGACCCTTCAGCTCAAGAGTGAAAGACTGTCATTTTCATCACCCCAGCAGTCAGCCTACACCTTCTCCCTGAGGAGTAATTTCTGAACAGACTTCCCTCTTTGGGCCATGCTGCTTTCATTCTGTGACGAACTGCAATGGTCCATACTGAGAATGAGATGTACCTACAGCTTCTTTAGGGAGGACATTTTCCCTGGTAACTAGGACTGTCCCTCTGCCCTCCTACAGGGTGTGAGGCTCAAAGATAATGAACACTGAGAAGGATTTGCAGGATTCATAAGGTTATGCAGCCGGGAAGCCAAGCAGCCCAGGCTGTGTGTGAAGGACACTGTGCTACCAGGATGGTTCCCCTGTAAAGTGGTACAGCTCCGTCTCCATGTGTCGCTGTTCTATCCACGGGGAGCTGCTGCCAAATGGTGCAACATTCTCCATTATTAAAGGAAAATACGCTAAGGAACATGTGTATCAGTTCAGCTTCACCTGCTATGTTGGTAGTGTAGCATTTTAAAAAGTCACGTTCTTAAGTGTATAGCTATATATATAAAATCTATATGCCTGTATGCAGAATAAGCTTTTAAAAAATAAGGCAGGACAGTTCTCAAAGCAATAGGAAATAGATAGGAAAGCGGGATCAAAAAGATAACAGCAAGAAATGAGAATCCATATGGTTTCTTTAGCAGACTAATTAGCACCTTTTGAGAACTGATGAATAGTAACAAGGACACAACACTATTTGTTTCCTTCATTTGCTAGGAAAAATATCCTGGCTAGTTAATAGACTTCTTTTCCAATTCATTATGCCAAGAAAACACTCCAAAAATCAGGCCCAGTACGAGGAAATCACTGTGTGGAAACAGGGACATGGAGACGTTTTACACATCCCTCATAATGTCCATGGTCAGTTCTGCATCCCCTGCATCCTGTTTGGAAGCAGGTCCCTAAATCTATGTCCCGACTCAGAGAGAGCCCTGTCTCTATAATCAGGAGGTTCAAAGTGTCTGTCTGGAGAGCATCCCTTCATCGCTGTGATGGCCTCGGTCCAGGGAGGTGGTGGCTGAGAGGAAGAGGTGATCTGGCAGCGGTTGATGGCTTTGCTCTGCTTACACAAAGGCAAAGCAGAGCAAGCATCTGGCAGGAGACCAGCATTCTTACCCCAGCTCTTTTACAGAATGTGTAAAATTGTCAAATAGTAAAACAGTTGGGACGACCCATACATTATTTTTTGGAGCTGAAGCTTCCTTTTGTAAAACAGGTGTGATACTATATCTAAGATTTCATGAGGAAGAGTGAAGGTTAGGTAAAGGCAGACCTCTGTGATTACCTGCACAGAGTAACTGTGCCTGCCAGTATGCTTCAGTTAAGACTGAAGATGAAAAGCAGTTCCTTTGTGCAACCTTTGAATTGCACTGCTCTGGCTCTGCAGGCTTGGTCCAAACAAACAGCTTTTCCACACGTGAAGCCATTTGGCATCCGTTGGGGTATTAGTGGGAAGAGATCGTCCACTATAAACACACCTTTGTGTACTCAGGAGACTCATTTGTAATCTAAACAGCGCCTGGGCCAATTTCTACAAATACTCTAGAGCTGGTCAGAGATTTTCTCCTCTAGCTCACCTCTGCAAGTTTTCCAAAAAGAAAGAATAAAACCCCACAACGTTCAAAAGACTCAGAAATCACTGCAACCTTTCTTGGCCCTGCAGCAACCCTCCCGACAGTGTTGACACGGGTCGCTAAGGCAAGAGCCATCAGCTGCCAGCCTCGCAGGGCTCTCGCTTTTGCCTTGTTAAGGTGACTGGGGGAAAAGACCAAAGACAGGACTACAAATTCACAACAGGACTGTACAGCCAAAGCAACTAAAAGTTCCCTTTGCAAATGCAGAGCTCGAGAGCCAGCTGAGAGAGACTGCAGAGAGGACCAGCCCAAATCTGTCTCAGTCAGAGTCTAGAAGCAAGAAGTCTTGCTTCTCTCGGGCCTGCATTTGTAAAGGAACAATCTACTTCAGTGTGGATTTAAAAAAAAAAAAAAAACCCTCTTTTCCTCTTTTCTCATCTGGGTGGTGTCTGTTTTGAATTTGTGGAAGTGCAAAGGAACAAGTGTGTTGCACAGCAAGAGACAACACGGTGATTTTGTTCTCACGCAAGTGTCCCTTGGCCCTTCCTTTTTTTGGGTGGTGGAATCCCACCACTGGCAAGAGTGCCCTGCAAGGCCATGAGAGAAGCTACGTTTCAAAGGCACGTTAACACCATTCCTTCTCATCTTTTTCTCTGCTTCTGAGTCCACTGTTGACCCCCAAGTCTTGCATCTGACTGCTCAGACTCAATTAATCCAGCTGCATCACTACTTTCATGCACCTGCAGAGAGACAGAAATCTCCAAAGATGGGGTCAGCACTACTCACTCTTGGGACTACATTTCAAAACTGGGTCCCACCTGTGAATTTCAGATTTATGGCATTAATTGCCACAGTGATGATTTCTGAGAGCATAGGGCCTCATGCATGAAACACAAATCTGTGACCAAGCTGGTTCAAAGGGCCATGGAACAGAAAGGAGCTGTCACACCGTTGGGAACTACAAAGCTTTCACCAAAGCAGCTGGAAAAATAAATTCTGGTCCCACTGGAGAATATATGTGATCTTTTACGATGTTTCTTTCCACCTACCTTGCTCTCTCCTTCAATGACTATGACAGGCACAGAAGTGGCAGGCCAGCGGTGTTTGGCTGGGAGGGGTTTATCACAATTCCATAAAACAATAATCTGAAAGAGAACATTGGACCATGATCAGAGAGAGCTTAGTGGCAATGCAGTCCAAACCCAGAGAGACTCCAGACAGACATGTTAAATTCAAGTTAGGAATTTCAAAGTCAACAACAATGATGCAAATCTGTACAAAAATAACACTTCCTACAGTAATTTCCCCCACCCTGACTATTTACAGTACACATCCTCTCAGGCAAACATGGGCTGCATAGGAACTCAGGAAGTCTCTGTCTAGGCCAGGTCATACGGATGTCACCAATTTACCTCAGCTCTCATTGAAGGCTAAACCACTTGTGACACTCCACTGCAAGAGGGTGCTCCTACTGAACTCCCCAGGGTTTCTTTTAGAGAAGCCAAAATCCTAGCACTGCTGAGACTAAGAGCCACAGCAGGAGGAAGGAAGATCACATCGGGGTTCTTGAGGCAAGGACATCCTTTAGCAATTTGCAGCACATGCGATTCTGATCTTTAAAGTGCAGTCATTATTTGGCCAGCCTCATGAAACAAAGGGTTTAATTACTGTCTATTCCACTCACACTATACTCAGAATTTTTGTTTCCCACACACGCAGGTCTCAGACAGCAGAAATCTCAGAGAAAAGAAACATCAGAATTGAAACAGGGGTTTGAAACAGGACTGAGAAGATCTGAAGTCAGTAGGCTCCTCACTCCTGGGACAGTGGTTTTGCCTCCCATGTGAGTGACAGCCACACAGCGCTGCTTACCTGTGCACAGTACTGGGACTTGGCTACAGCAACCAGGAGTTTCAGCACAGGCTGAGATTGGGAAACCAGGGGAGTTACTGCGTGGATAACGGCAGTGAATGTGGGAAGAGGCTTCAGACCTGAAGTGAAGAGATATGTGTTCAGTAAAGACAGAACTGTCCTGGTTAGTACAGACTAAAGGACTCTGGAGATACAAAAAAAATTCTGCACTTAATATGAACCTTGCCGTGTTTTTTTAGGCCATCTCCTTTTGTCTCGGATACTAGGATACCAGATGCTTCAGAGGAGATCACACTTCCCTTTAACTCCCACACCCTCTGAAATCCCTGACTCCAACACAATTATTGCCTTTCCTTACTATTTCCACAGATGTCCTCAATCTCTTTCTTTCATCGAGTTTGTCCCACAGATAATATCGACATCTAGCTTGTTCCACCAAATGTCTTTCTTGACACAGGTTCTGTTTTGCTGCCTGGCTCTGGATGCTTGATGTTTTCTACAGATTATCTCCACAACTTCCAAACGCTTGTTCAGTTTCCTCAGTTCCATTACAGCCTCTGTCAGATTTTTGCTCTTTCTGGGTCGATCTCCATCCACATGCCTCTTCAATTACCTCCTGAGCTGATAATTCTGCTTGCATCCTTGCCTTACATTCCGGTATTTTTGTCTCTCTACGATTTCCTTTTCTGCCTAAAATAACAGATCCTACTGGCGTCTACCCTTCATTACTGCTCTCAGTCTTATCTAAATTCATCTGTGTGGGGTCACAGTCATTTTTCATCAAAATTCCCACAGAAAGCTTCTTCTCCCTCTTTAACACAGTAACTGTGAATTTTTAGCAGGTGAGCAGCACAGAGCCTCACCAGTGGGATGGCACAGGCTGAGCCAAAAGTAGCAGGAGCCTGGGAAGCAGGATCACTCCAGCCTGCAGGCACAGCCTCCCCCCAGAACTCAGTGTTTAAGCTCTGCTTCAGGAAAGAGCCACGAACCTAAGCCCTGTGCATTCCTTCCAGTGGGATCCATATGAAAACACACAGCACGGAGAATAAATCCATACCAACTATGCACTCCAATAACAAGTGTCATGGGTAAATTACCACTTTTCCAATTTGCTAAGTACAAATAAACAAAGAAAGCAAAAAGCTATTCCTCTTATGTCCCCTCGGGCCACGAATGGGTCAGCAACTCGGGCACTAATTACTGGCAACTGAAAAGTATGAAGGGACATAGATTTTTTTTAAAACAGTCTTTGCAAGTAAGAGGCACATGATGCATGTTGATGAGCCAGAGACATTCCAATCTACAGTGGGCAGGGGAGACTGAGACAGGATAAACGAAAGGCATCATTAACTAGAAATGAATGGTAAGTCACTTGGCACATACTACTCAAAGATCAAATTCCAAATTTCCACTAGAGATTCCAAATACCACTAGATTATAGCAAGGATTCACTCACCGAGATTAGCATAGTAGTAAGGAAAATCTCCCAGATATGAGGAATACTGTGGCAGTACAAATAACCCTCCAGGATGTTTGTTCCATATTAAGCTGTTACGTGATATGTGCTTAAATATTCTGTCCTGAATAATCTGGAAAACAAGAGAGGCGATGATTTTTAAATAGACTGTAATAGCCACTGGTAGAAGCGTCAGAGACTCCAGCTGACTGGAATCATCACTCATTTTGCAAAAAGCTGAAGCACACAAATTGCTAGATATTCCTGCTTAATCTTTCTTAAAATGACACAGAACCTGCACACTTTGACACCACTTCAGCAGCTCAGGCTTTGTGCAGTAAGTTTCAGAGCACCTCATTAGTCTCTCTGGACACGGGGACCTTGCAATTCATTGCATTTTGTATTTCAAGTCAAATATTTTGTCTATTAGAGTATCTTAGGAGTTGTAAGCCCGATTAGTTCATTGTCAGTTTCACTACCCAGAACTCACAGAAGATAATTATTTGAGGATGACATTACAAAGCTAGGTATTATTTTGAGATAATGAGAGCATTCAAAACCACAAAGACTTCCAGCAAATCAGGCTGCACTAATTATTCATTTTTGCTTAATTATAAAGGGATATTAGCATTCGGATACATCACTGATTCAGTGTCTCAGTTCTACAACAGTTCCTTCTTGGACAAAGCAGAAAAAGATCTTTTGGCAATTACTGTCTGTCTCTATACAGGGCCATAAACATAGATTCCTAGATTTTTAAGGTCAGAACAGATTGCTAGGTCATCTACTTTATCATCTGGAATACCACAAGCCACAAAAAAAAGATAGTGTAAAAATATAAAATACAATTAATGTATATTTATAAAACCAATTACAGTTACTTCAGCTCAACTGCCAGTATGCAAGAACCCAATGGGAGCTTTTTCAAACTTGCTGCAAAGGCATAACAAGATTCTGGGGTCGGAAGCTGCAACTGGACAAATTCAGCCTCCAAATAAGATGCAACTTTCTAAGCCCAATCTGCTGTTGGGACACGTGTTCTTACAGATTTGCATCAGAGCGTCGGAGGTTGGTGGGTCTGGAGATGGGACACTGCAAAGGGCTGGGGCATGGCAAAGAAAGAATTTTCCCCTGGGTCGGCTACAGAGATTTCACGTAATTGGCAGTTTATGAGTTGCACAGAGCTCAAGTGCCAAGAACACGCTGGTTCTCCTAAGCTAACGCCTCTGGCATTAACGTAGGCATATCTGGGTGAAACTCCATGGCTCTGAAGTTGGACTAAATCTGATCCCTCATCTGGCCTTAGAATCTGAAACTAAAGAAGATATATACCCACAGCATAGGAAAACCAAAAGCAGGCCAAAAGACCCAACACAAGCTGAACAAAAGCAGCTGCTGGAGTCTAAACAAGCTAAAAATTCTGTAGGCAGCTGAGTTCAGGGACATTTGGTCAATACAGAACATGAATAAGTGTTGCCACATGCAGTGGTTTTCCTCAAATTTTTGATTGCCACGAAAAAAACCCATTAAAACATCAGTTACATTCTGCTATACAATCCACTGCTGGTGGCGATATACATACTGCTGAACTGGGGCAAATGTTAGTTGTTTGCATGCTTGTCTTACTTTTGCCTACAGCAATTACCATAGCTAATATGCAGTAATTCACTCACATGCCTAAGTCAATTTAATTTTTATTTTGGTCTCAGAATAACAGACTTAGGACTGTATTTCCATCGCTGACAAGAGCGTATCTGAGTATTTCTGTTTGGAAAGTTAGGTGTATCAGTTGTCAGATCTCCTGCATGGTAGTGGGGAGAGGAAAAAAAAAAAAGACAATGACTGCTGTTTCTCCATCTGCAAGTTATGCCACTAAACAAAGACAGAACCTAGAAAGTGTATTTTCGAGTGTTTACGACAAAGCCTAAATATTACAGCTCCTTCCTCCTGCTTTCTCAGAACTGGGGCGCAATCAGATAAGGAGAAGTCTGTGAATTTACACGGTCAGGAGGTTTTCACAGACGGTGGAGTTTTCCATGGCGCTGGTAGCCAACAAGGCTGCAGGGAAAACACATGGCTGGCACTCAGGGCTGCCTCGGTGCCCCCGGAGCGAGTGCAGCTCTAACACGGAGCAGGTCCCTGGTGCCACACAGCCCGCGGTGCACCTCGGGCACACTCACATCTCACCAGCCCCGTCCCACACCCACCGGGGAGATGGCCTCGGCCATTCATCACAGTTAAAAAATGGAAGATTAATTTAACACGCTGTGTGTAAGAAACATAGCTGTCTGTCACGATAGAGGGGAGAAAAGACAACTTGGCAGAGAGAGAACAGAAAAGTATAAAAAAAGATAACATGGAGGGCCAATCAATTAAAAGACAGAACGTATAGTGTTGCACATGTTGCAGAGACAGACAGCAGCTACATGGTCTCTTCAATGATGGGACATGACAGTAAGTTTAATAAGAGAAGGAAGGGGTAACGATCTCTGGTAAGAACTCCCTTTTCTTTTTGGAATTCATTAATAGTCAAATATTTTTGTCTCTCTCATCCTCACACTTCAAAAAGTTCACATGTTGCCTTAATCTTTGCTGCTTCTCAACATGCCCTGGCCAAATATCAAACTTTTCTTCTCTGTACTTTGTGCTGTCCCTCTCCTCTCTTCTACCCAACTGAGCACGCCACATAGGGATTTAGGGATGTTTTGGGGGTTGTTTTCAGAGAAGACCAAGCTGAAGAAGTACAGATAGACTGGAACATGTGTCCAGATGCTGTTTGCAGCCTGCTGCCAGCACTCCCACTCACCAGCCTACAGCAGACATGAACATCCTTTCCTAACCCACACCATGTCCATGGCATTGGGCAGTTCCTCTGTGCCTGCAACACGGGGTTGCTGGCCAGATGATTCAAACCTCTAATTTTTGGGCTGTGAGCTGTATGGTTCAGGCCACCAAATACTGCAAGAAGATCAAGGACCTTAAACTGTGACTTAATGTTTTCAGAGGTGTCCAGGATAAAGGGCAGAGGAGAGCTGTGATGTCCTTGCAGACATCTGAGTTGGTGAAGACTTTTTCTGTACTGATATCCTCACACGTGGACATGTACCAGCAGTGCAGTCAGTAGGCAAGTGATTATTCTGATGATATCTAGCATCATCAGAGCACTCTGACACAAGTGTGTTACAACAGAAGATGGATAACATCCACCCGAAAAAAAATAATCCTGCCAGGAATTTACTTCCAGGCATCAGATTTTAAGAAGAGGATATACTGCTTGGAGATTTCAGACACCAAAAATCACTCTTAACTGTTTTATTCCTTTCCTAAGGAAAGTTAACTCAGGACTTTACTTAGAAAAGTTGAAATGTGAAATGAGTATCTGCTCATAAGAACAGAATCCCTCTCAGCTGTCTCAAAAATTTCCGAGAGTCCTGAATAAAAAAATAAACAAAAAAACCCTCAAACCAAAACCACCCTCGCAAACAAATGAAAAGCCCAGAACATCACTTCCACACCAGGCATACATTAAACCTTCCAGGAAGATTTTTGAGTTTGCTTTAGTTTTTCCCCTCCAAGCTGAAATGCCAGCTTGCTGGTTGCCCAGCTGCTTCAGCTCTATTATGGGTTTTGCTGTCCCCTGGGCACCTGAGGCCACATGGGCCAATGTGTCCCAGGGCAGAGCTAAAGACACATCTGTGAGTGCTGGAATTGATGCGATGGACACCACGGCCGGGGGGGCTGCAGGTTACGTCCCCTCGAGACCAGCCCCAGCACAGGCAGGAGAGGGACGGGGGGAGAGTCACACACCCCTCTCCTTCTAGCAATCCCTAACGATAGCAGGGGGCATGCAGGGAAGGGGCAGGTGACACAGGAGGCTCCCTGGCTGTCCCTAAGGGTACTTCTGTAAGGGTAAATTAGACTGAGAGCATTGCCATGTGGTCTTACAGCTTTCTTAGTCCGATCCTGGCATGGGTTGTAGTAATTATCACCACCTCATCAGTGCTTATGGGGAGTCTGAGGATGCAGAGCAGTTCCCAACAGGCAGCACAGATGAAGACGTGCTCTTCTGGGGGGAGGAGAGGGTTGTGAGCACAGCTATGCCAGGGGCTCCGAAAATGTTCCCCGGCTGGTTTTCCTCACTGGCGCAGAACAACCTAAGGGACAGTCTTTCAGCAGCTGGAGGTAGATGAGCCACGGGCACCCGGGCTGCGGGCAGCAGCACTCAGGGGCAGTTTTCAGGGGAAAGCAGGCACAGCGGGGAACGTGGGGCTCTACAACTGTTCACAAAGATGGGTGCAATTGCAGAAGCATTAGCATAAGACGAATGCATTTGCACCTACAAAGCGAGCCACTTTCAGTGGTAAAAGTGTGTCAAAAATTTATGTGCAAAACTGCAAAACAATTAGAAGAGAAACCGGCTTTTGAAATTGTAGCCTGGGCCCTACTTCTAAAGAGCCTTTCATCTCTCCTCCGTCTCTGAATTCAGAAAGCATTCTCTCCACATTTGAGATCATCTGTCTCCCTGTTTAATAGTAGTCTAATTATGATTATTTATTAATATTTTATAAGGATGATCAGGCCTTTCCCTTACCCTGTGGGTGAAGATAAGACACGGTGATTTACAAACCACCCGTTTTCCTTCAGCCAGACCAACAACCCCATCACAAAGCATCAAAATGTTAAGGAATGGTCAAGGAAGAGCTTTACAGTAATATTTTTTCCAAAATGAATTCCAGAAAGGTTTCTTAAAGAGACACATTCCCTACCAATGACAGAGATAGTGATTCATAAGCCATAAAGCCTTGCAAAGGTAAGATCACACATGACAATTTCTCCACGTGTCAGGTAGCTCCCATTTTTCACCGTGCCAGTTTTCTAATGCGGATTCTGATAATGAAGAAAGTATTTCCTTCGGGGAGAAAACTTATCAAGATGCCGAGCTTTCTTCCCAGTGACCAATTGCGTGTCATGAAAACCAAGGTCCAACACGGGCTCAGGACAGGAGCAGCTGGACAGGTAAGAGAACCTTGCTGCTCAGCAAGGTCCCAGACAATTTTTACTCACCTCTAGTGTAGTCAATACAATCTTCTCAACTGAAGAAAAATAAGCCTCCCACAAGAACTGTGTCTGCTGTCTAAGTGCTAGGATTTTATCCTGATGGATAGACCTGATTGTAGAAGGAATCTGTAATACAAGATGTAATATAGTCAGAAGCTTCAGAAAACAACACAATCTCATCGAATTAATATGCTGCTGACAAGCCCTCTCCTCTATTAGCAAGCTGCACAGCTTCAGCGCTCCTGTCCGACAGAGATGCGTGTGTCAACAGTTAAAACCTTGATGTAAAATGAATGAGACACAACCCTTTATAACCTTTGGTACTGAATATATGATTTTTTTTAATCTGCTTTCTTTTAGTTTTTGGTTGTTTCATGGTAACAAACGCTCCCCCCCCCCCCCCCC